>NC_064629.1:577513692-577816723 GCF_023864275.1 Schistocerca cancellata
CTGTCTGCAGAACATGAACTAGAATGATGAGCCAAAACGGGATGACTACCGGCCATCAAGCGAATGAAATCAACGTTGCACCACTGCGGGTACGCGACGCGGTAAGGAAATTGTATAAGCGGAGCACAGAATAAGGAAAATCGTTCTAGCGATGATACAGCCATAAATGTGGAAATCCACTGACATTAACGACCTCGAGATAGGGCGGACTGCTGTGGCACAGCGACTGGAAACAAACGTCATGGAACCAGAATTAAATTTTCACTCTGCAGTGGAGTGTGCGCAAAATTCCCCCAGTACCTAGCCTCCTACCTTCCAAACCCCCAAGCTGTGGCTAAGCTATGTCTCCGGGATATCCTTTCTTCCAAGAGTGCTAGTTCTGCAAGTTTAGCAGGAGAGCTTCTGTGAAGTTTGGAATGTAGGAGACGAGCTACTGGCAGATTTGAAGCTGCGAGGACGGGCCGTGTGTGGTGAGTGGGTAGCTCAGTCGGCAGAGCACTTGCCTGCGAAAACCATAGGTCCCCAGTTCGAGACTCAATCCAGCACACAGTTTTAATCTGCCAGGTAGTTTCAAACATCTTAGAAATATCGAAGTCTGTCCGCTCTTCGCCTGGTAGTGTCGTGAGGATCTACGGAAAACGGTTTAAGGATACAGAAATCATGGATAGATGACAAAGTGTAGGACGTCCACTCCTAATCACAGACCATGGAGGTCCAAGGCTTGCCTGGTATGTGAAGAAGGACAGTCGGCGATATGTAGCGGATCTGATTACAGAGTACAAGTGTTTCGGAGCACACCTTTCAGCTCATAATACTGAACATGCGGCTAAGTAGCAGACAACTCCTACGTATTCCCTTTTTGACCAAACGACATCGTTAATTACCATTTCTGTACGTGTAGAATATTCGAGGTTGGGCCTTCAGTCATTGGAAACGGATGGCTTGGTAGGATGAATCACACCAGGATGAATCTTACACCATGTGGGCAGTAGTGGCGGTATACGCCGTCATTCCATGACACTATGCAGCCTACACTTCCACACATTTTCAAGTGAACCTGAAACTCCCATTGTTAAAGTATAGTATAGTGGATACATAAACGTTTAGCGTAACGGCACACGAAACGTGCACAATACAGCTATCTTACATTGTACTGTGGTGATGCATCGTTAAATGATTAAGAATATAAAACTCGGGTGGACATCAAAGTTATTCTCCCAAAGGTAAGTTATGAAAATTGAGCGTGTCTGGATTATGAAAAACTGTACATTTAGATACACTAAAAGTAATGGAATGCTTTAGATTTAGAAGAGTTACGTTCTGACTTGTTCGAAGTTTTAAATTACAGCTTTTACAAATTAAAAGCTTAAATTAATTTTTAAATTTAAAAAAAATCTAAAATAGTTGCTCGATCCTCCCGAGTGTAAAGTTACTTCCTCTAGCGTGAGCGGAAAAGAGTTAGCGCAATAGGGATGGGAAAGTGCACTAGCATGTCTTGGACAAAACGTGGACTGCTTGCAAGAACATGTTTACCAACATCTGGATGCAGCTACGAGATTGTGAAGCACCATTAAAGTTGTCAATAACAGTGTGCCGTTGTCTCCAGAAAATTGTGTTTCTTAGTGTGCATTGCTCGTTGTGCGACGTTCTCCCAGATGTTTCCAGGTGCGTGTAAAATTCTATTTTTTCATATATTTCCATAAAGTATCCCATGTTCGTTTTTCCATTTTAAGTAGGTGAATTACATTTATGCTTGGCTGTTACAAAGAATTTCAGTGTGGTATCTACTTTTATGCCAACCAATGTCATGTGGTCTTTTCCCTTTATGTCGCAGCGGACGGGTATGGCTCCGTATTTTACGGTTGATACTTCCAAGTTCCTACATACCTACTGACACTCTCTGTTTGCAAGCAGTTTCAGTAACGTAAGCTCATCGTCAGACGCCTAGACAAAAAAAAAACGGAAACACATGTAAATGCACATAAGACAGCGTCTACATCTACATCTATATATACAATCATGAAAGACCACGTACCACAAAACTTTACTTAGAAAAATTGTCAACATTTCAGTGTTTTTACATTACAATCATGATCTCCACATGCATAACAAAACCTTAACAGCAGGTTGAATTTGACAGTTCAAACAATTAGAATGAATATAAATACCACTAAAGTTGTAAATTAGTAGTGGCATATGATATACATTTTTTTCTAAATAAGAGGGACAGCGCGAAATAACTTTCCTCGTTTGTTGTGTTGTGGCTACGAAGCTGTGGACATTAGTCTAAGATTATCATGAATCAGAGATATTCTACTTTCATCTAATAGTGTTGTAAAGAAAATACACAACAGAAGCATCACAGTCAACATTGACGAATTTGTTAGTAAACTTGTTAATATGAGCCGGCCGAAGTGGCCGTGCGGTTAAAGGCGCTGCAGTCTGGAACCGCAAGACCGCTACGGTCGCAGGTTCGAATCCTGCCTCGGGCATGGATGTTTGTGATGTCCTTAGGTTAGTTAGGTTTAACTAGTTCTAAGTTCTAGGGGACTAATGACCTCAGCAGTTGAGTCCCATAGTGCTCAGAGCCATTTGTTAATATGTACAGTAATTAATACACAGCCAGAAAACAACTTGTCAGTATGAACCCGTTTATCAGTATGATGTCGCACCTCCTCCGTGCTGAGTGCATGCACTGATTCAGTTTGGAAGATTGTCACAAAGTCGTTGAATCCTCTCCTTACGAAAGATGGCCCACAACTGTTGTAACTAGTCCCTTATGTCCTGGATACTGTCACTGTAACGGAGACGACATCCGAGTTGTAGCCACACATGTTCTATCAGGTACAAATCTGGGGATAATGCTGGTCGCAGGAGTACCCTGACACCTTACAGAGACTTCATAGAAACACATGCCGTGAGTGGACGAGCTCTGTACGAGGTGATGAATGACACTACGAAACTGTCGCCTGATAGTGGACGCATAGTGTCCATGACGTGCCACTGCCCTGTCAGGGTCCCATCACTGACTACCGGCTATGACGTAAAGTCATAACCGATGGCATCCCACACCATGACGCCAGAACTAACACCGCTATGCATCTACAAAACATTGGAAGGATGAGACCTACTGCCAGCTCGCTGCCATACTCGCGGACGACGGTGATACGGTTTAGTGCAGATCCGCGATTCATCGCTGAACTCGATGCGACGCAGTTCGTCAGCTGTCCATGTTTCCCTTTCATAGCACCACTGCAAACGCAGACGTCTGTGTTGTGTTAATGGTAGCCTACGGTTGGGACGCTAATTCCCTAGTAGGACTGCTGCCAGTCTCCCACCAATCGCGCGGCAGTCCATTACGGTACCCGTTCTCGGATGGTAGATGCAGATGAGAAGGAACAACGATGTGCTTTGTGCGAAATACTGTGATTCTCCCTTGTGTTGGTCAGACGTGGCCGACAGAAAGCTTGACGACGAGTACGCTTGCCCTCACGATCGCAAGCAGTCCAACAATCTGTTACTCCTCCCCCCGCAAATCCTGATATTCCACAACTAGACTAGCCGGCCAAATCACCATTTGTGACAGCGAACCAGTAGTTCTGTACTGACAGCTTACTCTGTAACTGCAAGATATGATCTGAAGATGGGCAGCTAGCCTGAAACCGGTCATTTAAAATAAAAAAATAGCGATCAAAGACTGAAATGCCATATTTTTATTCAAATGGTGATGGAAAATAAGACCCCTCCCAAACTCCAACAGATACTGATAGTGCTGTCACATACGAGTTAGTGGCATCTCCATGTCCTTCACAGCCATCACTTAACGTCTGACACCGTTCACGCCCCTAATACAGGGTGTTCGCAAATTTCAGTTACAAACTTCTAGGACTTGTAGCGGGGAGTGAATATATAATATATTAAATAGAAACCCATGTCCGGAAACGTTTCATTTCCGTTCTACGACAGTTTCAATTCTGATGTGTGACGCGTCCACGTCTGCTGAGGGAAACGAAAAGTCTCAGAGGTGGTTGTCATGGTATGCAAAAGGGTAGACAGGATGACGTGTACAACGTCTTAACAAAGTTGGTGGTTGCCACATCGAGCAGTTGTTGCAACGTATCAGTACTGTTCCTTACGTACAGTATGTTCGGTAACTTTTTTGTTTTGGAGTAAAGTAAACACGTAATTCTTAAGTTTTCATTTTAAACAAAACTTTACAAGATAAATGGATGTTTCGTTATGTTTCCTTTCGAATCGTTACGTAATAATTTTACTGCTTCAGTCGTAATTCAGTTCTTCGAGCAGAGGTGGATGAGCTACACATCTGCATTGAAACCGTCGTACAACAGAAACGGTACGTTTCCGGATATGGGTTCCTTTTCAAAGTATTATGTACGCACTCCCCTTTACAAGTCCTAGAAGTTTTTAACGGGAAATTCCTGTACACGCTACCAGGTCAGGTAACAGCACTACACACAAACAACACTAATGCACTCCGGTGGCGGTTCTATCTTCCACAGAGAACTACGTGTCCACCAACAATGTGTACGATTGCGAAGTTATATTGACATTCGAACATGTCTTCTCGGTGATTCATTTTTTTGACCAGGTAGTGTAATAAAATGGCAACAATTTTGATTATGTAAAAAGCTATAAATGTTATGAAAAAGATTATTGCCCCACACACTCCGCAATTCTGTGGAACCGACTTTTTAATATTTTGGTAATCAGGAGTGACCTGCACTCTTATCAATCACACGGGGTATTCACTTTGCAAGAGATTCTTGGTAAAATGAGCTAGATTCGTGAAATACTCAGTACACTGTCTGGCAGCTTGTTCCCTGTAAGGAGTCATAATTATTTATCAAAACCGGGGGTAGTAACGACGATATCTCTCAATACTGAATATTTGCGGCAGTCCAACATTGCTAGGATACTACCGTCATGCGTTAATGCATTTGTAAAGACGGAATTTAATATTTTTGCTTCCTGTCTACAGATTCCAGTTTCAAAACCAGCAGCGCAGTGTAGCCGCGCGGTCTAGGCGCCTTGCCACGGTTCGCGCTGCTCCCCCCGTCGGAGGTTCGAGCGCGCGCGCGCGCGCGCGTGTTTGTGTGTGTGTGTGTGTGTGTGTGTGTGTGTGTGTGTGTGTCTGTGTGTTGTCCTTAGCGTAAGTTAGTTGAACTTAGATTAGGTAGTGTGTAAGGCATAGGGACCGATGACCTCAGTAGTTTGGTCCCATAGGAACTTACCACAAATTTCCAAAATTTCAAAACCAGACGGATCCACGATAGATTTTGACCCATTAATTGGCTTTACGCTAAACCAGATCTCCCTAGAATTTTCTAATAGAACTTCCGCCAGGATCTCACAGTGAAAAACGTTGCAGGCTCCTCGCAGAACCCGTTTTACGGATCTTTTCTCTATCAGTTTTACATTGTGTTAGTCTGCTTTTGCAATATTCTCCGAATGGTATCATTCAACCGGGGTGGGTCTTTACAGCCTTCTATTACTTCTCTTGGAACGTATTTATCCAGTTGCAGTTAGTATCGTCTTCCACATTAACGAGCAGTCCAACTTGTCTCCCCATCCTCTCTCTCCACTCGTATACATGTTATAACGCGTCTTTTCCATGTAGATAGAGATGAACTGTCAGAGAATTAATTAATCGATCATGATTTCAATATGACGTGTTAATTAGTTGTGCATCATTCCGTGTGAAATCCACGGAAACAATACGGTGATATATTCCCATGGTAATAAACCTCACCAAGTCCGCTTGATTTGTGTGCAACTATCTGACATTTACACCTATGCGATGTCATCGGGAGAATTTTGTTATTGCTGATAAATTTGGAACGAGCCAGTTTGTTGCTAAACGGAAATTATTAATGTTGCAAATTTTGAGTGCACTTTTTGTATAGTGGATTCTCTTCGGATCGCAATCGGAATAGTTCGCACTCCACTTTCAGTCCCTAAGCACAATACGACACTCGCCGTGTCATCTTCTGCCAACGGAGTCATTTGGAAGTAGTACGAAGAGCGATGGGGTCCATACATTGCTCAAAATGACTCTGAACACTATGGGACTTAACATCTGAGGTCATCAGTGCCCTAGAACTTAGAACTACTGAAACCTAATTAACCTAAGGACATCACACACATCCATGCCCGAGGTCGGATTCGAACCGGCGACCGTACAATCGCGCAGTTCCAGACTGAAGTGCCTAGAACCGCTCGGCCACGGTGGCCGGCTCCATACATTGCCCTCTAAGCCGTTGATGGCATTCCAGACCCCGGAGATTCTGCTTCTCATTTAAGAGGCTGATAGCAGCAAGTTCCAGTTTTCTTACAAAGGAAAAACCCTTGGAAATACCGGAAATTGATCCCGGGACAAGGCAATTGGACAGGCTGGCTGGACGCTTAAGTGCGGAGGTCGACCAATTCGGACTGCTACGGAGCACTGATCAGTTGTTTCATATTTACATCATTACTCTTGTGTAATGGGTTAAAATGAGGCTCTCGATCATACTCGTAATACAAAATTTGTTAATTAGTGTAGCATAACAAGTAATTAATCCGTGCCGACCCATCAACAGCTCATTTGATGACAATAGAACATTTACGTCATACAACAAGGTCACGACCGAGCGAGATGGCGCAGTGGTTGGCCCACTGGATTCGCCATCCTGATTTACGTTTACCTTGATTTCCCTTAATCGCTTCGGGCAAATGCCCGGACGGTTCCTTTGAACGGCTGACTTCCTTCGCCGTCCTTCCCTAATCTGATGGGACCCATGACCTCGCTGCTTGCTCCCCTTACCCAAATCAGTCAACGAACCAACAAGGTCACGTGTGTCTCAAAGTCTGACACTCAACTAAAAGCTGGTAGTTGCAATATTCACCAAAGAAAAGTATGTAACGCATGACAAGAGTTACAATTTTTTTTTTTACGAAAACATCAGATCGGCATATGTTTTGCAGATGGAGTTCCATTGTAGTTGTCATTAATAAAGGATAAGGCTTTGTAAAGTCAGCCGGCCGCTGTGGTGGAGCGGTTCTAGGCGCTTCAGACCAGAACCGCGCTGCTGCTACGGTTGCAGGTTCGAATCCTGCCTCGGGCATGGATGTGTGTGATGTCCTTAGGTTAGTTAGGTTTATGTAGTTCTAGGTCTAGGTACTGGTGACCTCAGATGGTAAGTCCCATAGCGCTTAGAACCATTTTGTAAAGTCACCCTAGAAAGTTACTTTTGACAGCCATTACATTTAGAGTTTACTTACGACATCATGTATTGTAAATCGTCTGAAGAAGTCACCCAGCGCAAATTTGTTAGTTATTCCTAGAGTCGAGATGATGCGAGCCGTGGTGCGGACGGCAGCCCGAAACTGCGGGCCGCCTTACGACGCTAGGAGATGGCGCGTGCAGTGAACCCGTGCCTATCGGTCTTCAGCCGCGGCGTGGGTGATGGCCGTGTCCTGTGGGAACCCTTATCCCAGGAAATTGCAGTCCGGGAGGGCAAGTCCCTCGACAGCTTCTCGGGATCAGGAACACCGCCGGTTACTTCACCGAGCTGAACCACCCGCACTACCAAGCTGTAATACGTAGCCTCTATACAATCCTAGTATTGTGAATAGCCAGCTTCCAGAGAAACGTTAACGTTATAGTGAATTTACGTGGTGTGGGAGAGCTGAGTGTTAGACTTCGGCTAAACAAAATCGTACTAATTACATTTTGTGTGATTTAACACGTTTATCCTGAAAATATGATTATGTAACCGTGAAATTCTATTGTTTAGCTTCTCTGCTGAAACACATTCGTAGTATACCTCAGAGTTAACGCTAACTAATTTAAGTGAGAAGCGGAATAGCCTAAATAGTGCACTGTTCTGTAAGGACACTATTAATGTTGTGTAGTCTGAAAATATTTCCTGTTTGGTAGGAATGTTTCCTGTCTATGAATGGCATGCAGGCAGAGTGTTTCTTCTTCATTTTCTGTGTGGAAGTTGATTTGTTATTATTTTTTATTTTCTGTGTGAGGTTGTCGCTAAGTGTTTCGTCACAGACTTTTACTACAGCTATTCGTTTGATCGTGCTGAGTTCATCAAGCTTTGCATATTTACCCATTAGTGTACGGCTGGCTCTGTTAATTAGTACTCTGTATGCAGTACTGCAGTACGTTTATTCGTGACGGGGTCACAAGGGGGGGGGGGGGGGTGGGTGGGGGGTGTATGGTGGTGTCTGTTGTTGTTGTATTTCTATGGACTTCGCAGGAGTGTAAATTATTTACTTCACTGGTGTTTAGGTGTAGGTTGTTGATGCTACCATTGTTTTCATATTCAACAGTGAATTTTATATTTCTGTCCTGTATATTAAGAACATCAAGTATCGTTAATATCATTTGTCTACCAGCAGCAATGTATCATCACTATTACGTTTATAGAAAATAATATCGTTCATATAGCTATCTTCAAATCTTTTCCAACGTTGATTGCTTACTTTATTGAAAATATTGTCTTTCATAAGAAAGAAACTGTGTTTACCAAGTAGTCATATCATCTAATATGTGCCATGGCATAATACATATAGACAGAAAAGATTGATCTCCACTGTATATTACTATCTTAGCAATTTCAACTAGTTTATCTTAACAGTCAAGATTCTTCGGAATGAAGTTACTCTACTGAAGTTCTATCTCCTCTACCAACCCGAAACCTGGTCCGTTCCGAAGACAGATGAAAAGAGAATAGAAGCATATGAAATGAACATCCATATGTACGTGATTGAATGTACTTTAGTGGATGAAAAGAAAAATAACGACATTCGAGCTTAACCGAATACGAAATGGTACAGGGGTGGACAAAAATGTGAAAATACCACGAGAAACGCACACCAGCATGTTGTGCTGTTGTGTTTAACCACGAACGGCACCTGTCAAACATCCTCGGTACGCTAAAATTGTCAGCCGTGAACAGAACAGTGTTCTGTGTAGTTGTGAGTACGTAATGACGGAGCTCAGTGCATTAGAATGTGAGAAAATTTTTGGTGCTCGTACGGTGGATGCTTCCATAACAAAGGTAGCCGAATTGTCTGGTGTTTCAAGAGGCATTGTATCGAAGACGCATACCACAAACAGGGAAAGCTGGAAAACCTCATCGACTACGTCATGTCGCCAAAATAAACAGTGTGTTCCCTGACCGCGACGGACGGTCATAGAAGAGGATTCTGACGAAAAATAGAGGACAGCATCTGCAAAAGTCACTGCAAAATCGAATTCTGGACTCTCGAACCTTGTCAGCACCAAAACAACATGAATCAAGCTCCATAAGATGGAAATTACAGGGCGAGCTGGAATTCCAAAACTGCGATGAAATGTCCGTGACAGTTAAACGTGGTGCGGAAGCCATAAGACCTGGACTATGGAGCAGTGGAAGAAAGTCATTTGGTATGATCAGTCTTGTTCTCCATTGTTTCCAGCTTTTAGATGAGATTACATCCCAAGAGCGAAACGTGGTGGGAGTTCGGTGATCATTTGGGCTGTCATATCGTGGTGTTTCATTGGCCCCCTGCTTAATATGCAAGGTGGCATTTCTACCAAAGATTATATGGAATGGTTGATGAGGCCCACGCCATGGGAGAATATTTGCTGCCAGATGGTAATGCTGTGTTCCAAGAGGACATGGCCCCTGTACACACTGCTCGCATCGTGCAGGAGTGGATTTTTGTGCACGAGGATGAATTGTCGCATCTCCTCTGGCCACCACAGTTACTGGATCTCAGTATTACTGTGCCTCTGAGGACTACTTTTGGAAAGAGGGTTGGCTGACCGCTATCCACTTCCATCATTGTTACCTGAACGTGTCTCTGTGTTGCAGGAACAACAAATACTATACAGGACCTGTTAACACTGTATTGTGCACGTTAATATGAGTGTTTTTTGGGGTGTTTCCATATTTTTGCCGACCCCCTTGAGACGGCACATTACGCAATTTGTGACGAGATACTTGAAAGATATGTTCGGCCGTGTGAGCGCGTTCTGTTGTGACGTTAGGAGCAGGTGCGGCCAAACCGACGCCGGTTTTGAAAGCCAGAAGGGCTGGCCAACCAAGCCGGGTAGGCTCCAGTAGTCGCACCCGTTACACGGTGTCATCAATAGATGGTGGCACTCTTTAAGGCGTGATGAATGGCAAATTTTTAGACCACTTTTAGACCACAGGTTAGGTAGACGAAGGCCCTGGCCGCGTGCTTGGGAAAACCCGGCCGTTAGCGTGAAACGTGTTCAGCATGGCTGAATTGTTCATCCTGAAAAAAGATCAAATAAGACTAAAGTAATGAAAATTAATCTCGCCTAGTGACAGAGAAGCCAGCAACAAGTTTACATAGACAAAATCACGACGATTGCATGGGTGAAAATGCTCCCTCGATACGAAATGTGGTTTATAACTTATTGCTTGTGAAATGTTTTATGTATAAAATGAACTTTAAAAATTACTATCTCGACAACGCCTTAAGCGAGTTTAGCATACGAAGTGTATACGGATAGGTCGCAATGAGCCTCATCACAGTGTCATAGTAGATTTTTAAATATAAGTATTACTTATTCTGAATTACAGACAGGAATGTGCACACCACGCACGAAAACCTGAATTTTCGCATAAATAAGAGACGAAACATTGAAAGTAATGGCCATAGTACTACGTAGATATAATTAGGGAAGTATAAGTGTAGTTAGTTATAACTGTCTATATTTATTAGTAACAGAACAGCTTAAAGTGGTGTTTACTTGGACAAAATCATAATTTGTAAGCAAAGTGTTCAAGTTAGAGAAAAAAATAAGAATATCGCTAGGAAGTTGAGTACATTTAATTGGAAATTCATATATGATACACGTATAGAACACTGAATTTATAGTTTTTAAGTATGTTACGAAAGTCGGCAGTGTGTGCGCTTGACTCACATCAAGGGGAGAGCATAAAGAGCGGCCGTCATCTTTGCTCTTAGACACTTTATGTTTCGTATGCGTGGTAGACATGTTTTTGATATGGAACAGACAGTACATATGTGTGACAGTAGGTCATTTCTCAAGTGTTTGGAAATTTTTCCGAAGTCTGGAGTCGTGGACTTGTAATATTCTCGTGTGTTGCTAGTGAAAACATTAAAATACATTGAATTTGGGAACTCTGAATGTTTCACGTAGGCGAACATATTCTAACCTCTAAAAACCTTACTGCGGCTATTTTTGCGAGTGAGTTGAGCTGAGAAATTAGTCAGCTCGCCATTGTGAATAGGGCGGCTTTGCTCCAGACCCCAACATACTAAATCAATGATTTTCTCATTTCGGTCTTGAGGAAGAATAGCCTGCCATTCATCCAAAGGTTTTTAGAAACTTCATTGAAAGTTATCCCAGCAGAGTTTAAGTCGTCACAAAGGCCAACGATCGAGACACCCCATATTAATGTGTAGCCTACTAATGTGTGGCTGGATCCATTTGATAGGATTGTGTATACTGGCTAAATAAGGAGGAAAGGTGCATAATTTAAGGGGTGACAGTACTGGTGATTCTGAACATAAAACTTCAAATGAACAAATGCCCTTTTCTTGACCATATCCGACACATAGCTATTTGAAAATTACGGTCACCAGTCGCATGTCCTTCTACACCCACACTTATATGCGAACACAGGCAAAGTGACATAAGGCTACGCAGTGTTGTTTTTACTGACCATTTCAATGCGCACTTCACTTGCACATGCTGAGGCGACTGTCCCTGCAAGTGTGTATATTGTTTAGCTCACGTCTCAATACTATAGTGCTTGCACCAGTGTACTACACTGTTGTTACGTGCACAGAAAAACAGTACGGTTCAGGGTAGTGAAAACGCTACAGGTCTTCACATGCGGAGTATGATGACATCATGTTTGCCTACGGATTTTGCAATGGGAATTCCAGAGCCGGTTTCGCGAATACGAACGAATTTCTAATCGCAGACTTCCAACTGTTTAGCAGAATGTTTCACAGATTGCGTTACCTCGGTACGCTTCCCAGCATACATCTCGTACCCGAATGTCCCGTCCAACAAGATGTTGGTGACTCAAGAACATTCTTATAATGGTACAACGCTGCCCAAGTACTATTAATATAAAATCTCGTGCGCAGCTTGGTATTCCATAGATACGAGTGATGCGCACAGTACATGAGCAGGTCGGCACCTGTATCATTGGCAAAGTGTGCGGCATCTACATATAGCAGATGACATCAAACAAAAAGAATTATGTCAGTGTATTATTGACAAACAACGCTGTTTTCCACGTATTCTATCTGCTGAAGAGTCAACATTTACCCGCAACTGTATCAATAACACGCGCAAATCTCACGTGTGGGCAGATGAAAAACGGCACGCTATTGTGGAAACAAACTTTCGGCGACGTTTCTCAGTGAACGTGTTCTGCAGTGTTATTGTTGACCAACCCATCGGTCCATTTGTTTCAGATAACCTTCTTAACTAAGCACGGTATCTTTATTTCCTTCAAAATGTGTAATCAGAATAATTTGAGGATTTCCCTTGGCAACACGACGTTGTAAGTAGTTTCAGCACGACGGAGCTCCGGCACATTCCGTACAGCCACTGACACAGTAACTTACTGAAACGTACCCTGGGCGTTGGAGCGGTCGCCATGGTGCTGTTTCTTGGACACTGAGGTCACCTGATCTTACTCCATTAGATTACTGTTTGTGGGGTTTGCTGAAGAGCGAAGTCTACAAGCGCAGAGTGGACACAAAGGAGGAATTTCTCGCTCGTAGTTTACATCCGTGTGCTCAAGTAAAGGGCCATAGGAATGAACTCATACCAGCAATACATTAGATTACTGTTTGTGGGGTTTGCTTAAGAGCGAAGTCTACAAGCGCAGAGTGGACACAAAGGAGGAATTTCTCGCTCGTAGTTTACATCCGTGTGCTCAAGTAAAGGGCCATAGGAATGAACTCATACCAGCAATACATTAGATTACTGTTTGTGGGGTTTGCTTAAGAGCGAAGTCTACAAGCGCAGAGTGGACACAAAGGAGGAATTTCTCGCTCGTAGTTTACATCCGTGTGCTCAAGTAAAGGGCCATAGGAATGAACTCATACCAGCAATACAGGAGCTGTCTACAACAGCTGAAAAATGCATTGCTGGTGGACTTTTTGAACATCTTTTGCTAGAAGATGCATGCAATGAAACAAAACATTAGACCACAATGATTCATTCACTACCTTCACTCCTTCAGTCGTCCTATTCCCCTTTGTTTGAATTACTTTCTTCAAAAACTGTTAAGAATAGAACATACGTTCATGCGACGTTTTTTGATCGGCATCACTATCTCCCCTCAGAGCACGTACCCTTTCTCCCGACTCACTCTGTATAAGCATCCAAATAAGGTAAAGAAAAATTAAATAAATTTGATGACCTATACACGGCACGGTCGCTTTAAATAAAACACAGCCGCCATGTTCGTTGACCCATTATAAAAACGGTTTTCGTCACAGGACTTCATAAACCGCTTGAGTGAATTAGTTATACGCTCTCGGAGCTATCTCATGGACGGTAGTTTCTATTGTAACTATATCATAGTGAGAGACAGACCGGCAACATTAAAAGCGATTGGGACAATAATTAAATGAGACTAAAACCCGGGAGTGCCTTAGTTTAACTTTTCTGAACAGGGCTGTACTGTTTCTGATGACTGTACCCTATGAAGTAAGCAACTTACTTTAACCTACAATGGGTACACTGAATGGTGTGAAATGTGAAGGAGAGAATAGGAAGAACAGAGGCGCGTGCAAGAGCTGAAGAAGAAAATTTGTCGTACAGGGTATTCATAAAGTCCTGCTTCAATTTAAAAAAAAAAAAAAAACATTACCTTGGCTCTTATACTGTGTCCACTCAAGTGGTGCGACCACATGTCAAAAGCCTCACTAAAAGTTTTTTTCCGTAGTTGTTTGTTGTAGATTTGACATGGAGTGACATGGAAATGGCGACAGACCGGGAGAAAGCGCATTGTGTCATCTGGTGTGCAAAACTCAAATACTGTGTCCACTCAAGTGGTGATACCACATGTCAAAAGCCTGTACCTGTATAACCACCTTTTGCTGCAAGAGACGCGCAGGAAGAAGGTAACTGAGGTTCTGTGGGTACCGATAGGACGTAGAACCACACTGTGTTCAGTGACCTAGCCTGTTGTGTAGGGTCTTTTGGTTTACGATCCATGGCGCGACCAGCTCGATCGAGGTTATACCACAGATTCGCCACTGGCTTTTAATCCGGGGAGTATCGTGGCCATGGGCAGTACGGTAAACGTATCCTGGTCCTCTTCAAACCACGCAGCACTGCGAGCTCTGTGACACGTTGCTTTGTGCTGCATTAACGTGCCAAGGAAAGAGACAAACTGCATGTACGGGTGGACATCGTCTCCAAGGACAGATGCATTCCAGAATGACACAATCACGGAGGGAATGTCACCTAAACAATCCTTAGACCATAAAGCTGTTGCAGGGACTTTGCTTTCAGATGTAGACGCCGTACACGCGAACGGCTATCTGTCCATGGCGCATAAAACGTTATTCATCTGAAAAGGCCACATGTAGACACTCACGAGGAGAACACAGCAAGTACCACAAATCGACCCGCGCCGATGTTCGGACCCCGATTATTACTTCTGTTTCCGTTTTTCATATTACTACACGAACGGTTTCCGGAGTGCACTGATAAAACGTTGTCCTTACTCGTCAACTAATTGTATGACAGATGAATGAATTTTTTAAAAAAAAGTAAATTAATTGAAATTTTTTCGGTGAAATTCCTGTTGCGTATCTTCATTAAAAATCAATTTCAAGTGCCAGTTATCGGAAAAGTGATCAGTTATGCATTGTTTTGCTGCGAAATTACTGCCAAAGAAAGAAATCTATACGAATGTTGATGACGTTTCTGTTCCAAATGAGATTCATATGAAGAAATGTCACTGTGACAAACTTGCTTTCCCGCGATGCTCATGGTGTTCAGATTATGTGTGTTTCAAATGATTCTTCGGTCAGTTTCATCCAAGGGAATGTACCAAATCTACCTGAAGAATAAACACATGAATCAAACGTAAGAATTAATATCAGAACTGTTTTGAGAATATCAAAAAATAAGGATTTAAAAAGGTTGTAACGTCGGCAGATGCCATAAACACATATATATAATAAATATGTGACACTTATTGAGAGTGAGCGAGAGGTTCTAGGCGCTTCAGTCTGGTACCGCGCGACCGCTACGTCGCAGGTTCGAATCCTGCCTCGGGCATGGATGTGTGTGACGTCCTTAGGTTAGTTATGTTTAAGTAGCTCTAAGTTCTACGGAACTGATGACCGCAGATGTTAAGTCCCATAGCCATTTGAACCATTTGAACTTACTGAGAAATCCAGTTGTCATTTTACAACTAATATTACGCCCTTGCATTCTCTTAGCGGTAAGAAACATTCGTGTAGTAACCGTCTATGGATATGGGTAGATAAATGAAAACAATAAAAATAAAATAAAAATAATTTTCGGGTTTCGAACACGGGGTGAAAAATTTAATAGGTCATGACGCTAACCACTTTTTTATGGGACCTATGTCTTTTGCAGGTAAGTGCTCTACTATTTTTTTAGGTTTCTTCAAGCGACAAATTAATCACAATTTCTCAATGTTTTCAAACAAGGGAGTATGGTAAACCCATCCGGAAGCTATTCAACCCACATCCGTACACTGCCAGCTGCATTGTCCTGCTGGTAGATGCCACTGTGCCGAGAAAAAGAAAATTGCATCTAGGGCGGACATGGTCCCTAACAACAGGTGCATATTTCGGTTGATCTGTCGTGCCTTCCAGTACGGCGCCGTCACCCTGGGAATGCCACTGAAACATTCCCCAGTCCATAACGCTCCTTCCTGTTTGCTGGGGGTTTTCTTCCAGACGTTTCACGTCGTACACGCCAACGGCCTTCAGTCCTATGGAGCACAAAATACGAGTTATCGGAAAAGGCCACCTGTCACCACTCAGCAGACGTCCAGTTGCGCAACTGGCCAGCAAACTACAGCATTTGTCGCCAATGAACAGCAGTCAGTATTGTCAGTACGGTCGTTGAGGGAACACTGTTGGAAGGTCCTTGGTTGATCTGGGTGTTCTGTTGCTCAACAGTTGCACGTCCATTCGCCCGTACACATCTCCGCAGCCGTCGTTCATCCCTGTTGTCTATAGTCCGTGCTGCATCACAGTTGCCTTTGTAGCGACGAAGGCGGGCTCGCATTCGGGAAGACGACTGTTCATATCCGCGTCTGGCCATACAGATTTAGGTTTTCCGTGAATTTCCTAAGTCGAAATTGAAATTTGTAGTAAGGTCTTATGGGACCAAATTGCTGAGGCCATCGGTCCCTAAACCTACACACTACTTAATCAAACTCAAACTAAAGGACAACACACACACACACACACACACACACACACACACACACACACCACCACCACCACCACACACACACACACCAATGCCTGAGGGAGGACTCTAACCTCCGACGGGGAGAGCCGCACGGACCGTGACAAGGCGCCTTAAATCGCGCGGCTACCCCGCGCGGCTCCCTAAATCGCTCCAGGCGAATGCCAGAAGGGTTACTTTGAAAGGGCACGGCCAGTTTCCTTCCCCATCCTTGACACAATCCGAGCTCGTGCTCTCTCTCTCTAATACCTCGACACGCTTTATATTCCCTCCGCTTCTTGTGCGGCCAACCCCCGTCTATGAGTTGTTATTGCACTTCGACGTCGAACATAGGGGGTGGTTACTTTAACGTGACACCGTTACTGCGGAATTATCGTCGCCGGTATGCGGTGGCAGCAACCGTAAAAAAGTATAATTGGTTATTTCAGAAATTTTAAACAGACGGGTAGTATCAAAGATCTTTCTCGAAGTCAACGTCCTTCTCATCTTGACGAAGTGTAATCTGCATTTCAGTGCAAGGCCAAGTATCCGTTAAGCGTTACATATGGTGTTACGTCTTTTAGCATACAAAGTGAAATGGTCTTAAAACATCGCAGCCAAACGAAATCCTTTGCGTCGTGTATTCAGATGTTCCATGTTGACTTCCATAGATGCTGACGATTACAATAAAATGTAAACTTTCACGGCCGGAATTGTCACAATTAATAAAATATTCCGGGCTACTATGCCGTGGTCGAAGGGACTTGACTTTTAAAAGTGAAATCTCTTCGCCCATGGCATAATAGCTCGGAATATTTTATTGATTGCTGACAACGAATACCTGAAAAACTATCTCTGTTCAGAAGAAGCAACGTTTCAGATTTGCAGACATGAGAATTGTCAAAACATTAGCATTAGAGTCTCCGAAACCCTCACAACACACGCCAAGAAATCCGTGTGTGTCAAAAGCTTTCTGTTTGGTGTGGCCAAATGCATGATAGGATGAGAGGCCTATTTTTTCGCAGAGGTTACGCGGACATTCCTGACCAATCCCTGCCTCCAAATATCGGACAACAACCGTCAATTATTCTTCTAACATCATGGTACACCCCACCTTCGAGTTTGAACGTGTGGGATGTGCTGAATCTCACATTTTCTGAGAGGTTGATGGACCGTGATGGTGCCGTAGCATAGCTCCCCCGCGCTCCCCCGTGTCACGCCATTGCACTTCTTTTTGTGGGATGACGTCAAGTATGGCGCGTACACTACATCAATCACTGACATTGCTAGCCTTCTTGCACGAATTAATGAAGTAATAAGAAGTGTTGAGGCTGCGATTCTGACCTGTACATGGGCAGAACTAAAACTAAAAAAAAACTCTGCTCCCGCACATCAATAAATGGTTCTGCCGTTGTTCCAGTTAATGTTGTTGCTGTATAAATTCTTATCTGAACGGGTTTGTTGACGAAAAAATCAGGGACGGTAGGTCTGCCTGATCAAGCAATTCTGAACTCGATATTCCAGGCGCCGTTGATATTCTGCACAAAGTTCTGAAAAGCCCGTGTACATGGTAACTAATATTCGTCGTATTCACATGTCTGTTTACTAATTTCACGAATGTTCAGGCCAAATCTCCCTGTTGCTGAACATAGGATCTTATATTAAAGGGCAATAGGAAGATATAAGGCCGATTAAAAAGTTTCCGTTTGAGGGCGTTGCTGCAGCGTATATGCAACGTAGCACGACTCCGATGCGCGTATATGAGCACTGACACATAGGCAAGAGTTTAGTTGTCATTCGTGTCTTTCCGACGTGCGTACGGTAAATGTGGGAATGTGAACGGTGTCGAAGCTATTACCAAATGCGTCCAAACAGATCCATTTTGCTGTTATTCATTTCTTGGCTGCCGAAGGACAAACACCGGTAAATATCCATCGGAGACTGAGGAATGTGTATGGCGAAGCATGTTTGTCCAAAACCATCGTTGTGGAATGGTGCGACAAGTTCCATGCTACTCGCGATTCGACACAAGAAGCCGGTCGTGCCGGGAGTCCATCATTAATTGTTACCGATGACAAGAAGCCGGAAACAGTACTGAGCAACGCTGGAGAAATTATGGCATGGAATTAAGGCGAAACGCCCGGAAGAGAAGCGCGAAAAGGGGTGCTGCTGCTTCATGTTAATACACGTCCCAATATCGCAATAACTGTCGTAGCTCAGAAGTTACGCCACCTCAAGTGGGGGGAGGGGGGGGGACACTCGAGCAACCCCCAATAGTACTGATCTCTCCCCATGCGATTATCGTGCCTTTGGTCCCTTAGAAAAGGCCTTCAAGGGTCGTTGATACCTTTTGCACGAGGATATGCAGCTGGCAGTTACAGACCTCTTTTTACTAAACCGATACCTGCAATCCGGGGCGATGTTGCCTGATTGGCATACCGATTTTGGACCGTACAGTTTCCAAAGAAAACTTTTCGATCGCCCTTATATTTAACACATTGCCCGTCAAAGACTTTTCTATATCATTAACAGCAAATATGTTTAAAGTACCATATACCATAGGTGAATCATATAATAATAACACTGAAATCTTACGCATTTTCGTTTATTATATAGCCATAATTAATAGAATTTTGAAACTATATGTGCAAACGTATTTAAAATCAGTCTCTGGTTGGCGGGGTAAAAAGATCTCTGTGCACTGAGGTATACGCCAGTTGCAATGTACAAAGTAGTTGAGCATGCATCTGATTTAAATTCAGCTAAAAGATCTAAAACCAGCAATATCTTGTTTCTCTTTATTTCAACAACACACTTGATTCTGGGGCGCTTACTGTTCATAATATCGAAGATTCCAGTATGGTCGGTGTATGAACATTTAATTAACGTAGCAAAAGCTGGGAAGAACGATGAAGGAGAACCAAAATGATGGCGTGACTCCCGAAATTGACTACAAAGAAATTGAACAAGGCTCGAGAGAACAGAAATCATTTGATTGTTTCGTTAACTACTTCATAAAATTTTATAAAGTTCATCGCCTTATAAGAGCTAGTTGTCCTTTACGTAAGCCAAAATATACGAACTTCGTAGTCACGTTGCTAATCCGGCAAACATTTTCAAATGGTATCATCCCTTATCTCCAGTACTATTATATGCAGCATCTCTTTTAACACATTACGCGAACACAATATGACCACTCAATCGGCATGTTTTCAAAGCGGTTTTGGCCGACTCCTCCACACAGATCATGAAGGCTAATCTGGTCTCTATTCTTCCCGACACGTTTTACCCGCTCTACCCTCTCCCAAATCTTAAAAATTACACTAATTGTTCCACACCTGCACACGGTACCGTTATTCTATTTTCTTCCCACATCTACTTTTCCAATTCACCATGCAAAACAAACTAACCTCTCCCTACGAATTATTAGTCGTTTCCTTAAAAGACCTCATTGTTAATTTTGAAACACTGTAGATAGTGCAGAACTGGTACCAGGTGTTCATGTGAACCTTTCACCATTGGCGTAAGTTATGGCAATGGAGTGGTCTGTATGTGCCACTTGCTTGAATGAAGGCAGTGTAGTACGAGTAGGATGAGTCGACGTGGAAATGTGACATACTGGCAGAAAGAAGCTACCATATTTGGACGTTCCCATGACCACGCTTTTAATGAAGTTGTCCGATTATTTGGTACACAATCGCGGACCTTCAGTGTATTTAAAGGAATAGTGCACCAGCGGCAGCGAAGTAACAGGGCGTAACAACAGTGGTTGCAAAAAGGACAAGAACTGGTGACGAGAGTTACGTCTAGCCAACGACAATCTGGCTCCAGTGCGACAGTAAGTGTTGCTGCAAGTGAATGCAAATCTATGTGAATCAGTTTCCGAGGGAATACTGCGAGCCGGCCGGTGTAGCCGAGTGGTTCTAGGCGCTTCAGTCTGGAACAGCGCGACCGCTACGGTCGCAGGTTCGAATCCTGCATCGGGCATGGGTGTGTGTGATGTCCTTAGTTCTAGGGGACTGATGACCTCAGATGTTAAGTCCCATAGTTCTCAGAGCCGTTTAAACCATTTGAAAAGTGCGAAGGGAACAAAATCGATTGGATATTTGGAGCTAGGTAGATCGAAGAAGGCCATTACGCACAACGGCGCGTAAAGCTGTATCTTCGATGGGGAAGACGATACAGCAACTGGAGAGCACCTTTGCCGCGAAACATGTAGCGTGATCCGAAGGCTCGAGATTTACAATCTTTTCAAATGATGGATCCCGTTGACTGTACAGACTTCCTTATAAGACGTTCAAACCTCAGAGTGTCGTTGAAGACGGAGATGGTTTTATGGGACTTAGGTGGTGGTTTATACATCGTAACTTGTGCCCACCTATTCAGAGTACAATGAACATGGACCAGGACGTTTATTTCAAGACTTTTGGTGACCAAGCGTTGACCTTTACTCTGGATCTTCACGACGAATATGCTGTGCACACTTCCGACTTGCAAGATGACAACAGTCGTGTTAACTAAGTACATGCATAGTTCCCTGGTTTGATGAACGCTCGGTTACCCTCTAGCACCTTCACTTAATTGCTGAATGACTTTCCATTAATCGCACAAAAAAAGAAGAAAAGACAGCGACAAATTAAAACAGCAGATGAAACGTAGCTACCAACTCTGGTATCACGTATAGATACCACCCTACTGGCGTATCAAACTTAGAGATATCTCATTTCGGATGAGATCAGAATATAAGTTGTTACAACAAATGGGTGTCAAGATGATAATTTCGTGGATCACCTCAGATACCTTTCTAGCTGGCTAGTTCTCATCGCATGTTCATGCCATTCATCTTTGCTGTGGTGGGGGAATTACATCATTCCCATTCGTAAGTCCTTCAAATATCACTTCCCTCAATATCTGAACTCAATTACTTCGGTTCTGGCAACACCAGATTAGTTCACACACCGCCCAACATCGAATTGCGGGTGCATAAGCATGTAAAAAAATTACGTAATGCGTTGATTGTAGTGTCTCTGAACAAAACTAAACAAACTAATGCAAATGAATTAACGTATGGTTAAACGTCTTCTAGACATCGAAATTGGTGCAGGCCGGTCTTTGGACAGTGAGTGAGAAGTAGAACGGCGTGACGTCAGGAATTAAACCAACCAACTATTTGCTTCAAACAGTTTATGGAGAATATGTGATGATTAAATGAAAATGACGATGCGGAGATTTGACCAACCATCTTCCGTGAGTAGTGTATTAAACTCTGTACTACAGTTGTCGTCTGCGAGTAACGGAGATTGAGTGACGGGACCTCTAACCCTTCGTCAATTTGGATTTGTCGTACCGCGAAATTGCTGCCCGCACAGGGCGTAATCCTTCCACAGCAACCCGTTTACAGGGCAAAGGGCGAAGTCATAAACTTGATGGTGAACCATGGAATGTGCGTTACGAACAGTTCGCCTATACATGGTGTTTCAGATCTTCTCACCGATGTCGTTTTATACAACTCACAATGTTATATCTAGCCTTCAAAAACCACACACGATATTTTCATATTCTCCTGCTCGCTAAGCGCAAACTATCAGTCCTACAGAAAAACTGAAAAAGACCTTTTTGTTGGAAATGTAATATACATAAATCTTGCACTTGGACACATTTTCGCTTGAGGCCACGATTTTCGAGTTATTCATGAAAAACAAAAAATTTGACCTTGAAACGCACCTCCATCGCAACACTCATCCCTTAGCAGGAACGATTTCTACTGTGTTGTTCGTTGCACTCCTCCCAACCACTGCACAAAAATTTGTAACTGCACGAATTATTATTGATATTCGATATTTTTTGTCCCTATTGACTGGGCTAATGCGTCGCCAGCGCAATCCGCTGTTTCGTTAACATTATTAATTGAAACATGTCAGTGAGGCTAATGATAGGAAAACGACTTTTGTAAACTTTACGCTAAAGCTAATTACGCTGACAGTTCGATCCAAACTTAACCTTCACAAGCACAGTAGTTACGTAGTCAAAAGGTCTGACGAATCCAGTGATATAATAGTTTATTTTAGGCTGTTAAAATTCACAAAATTATTATGCAAAATTTAGACAACCGTAAATTTTACAATCTACAAGTCTCCACTAAGCCAGGCCAGTCAATGAAGACCAAGAAAGGTCGAATGTGGGAAATAATTCGTTTTGTCGCAAATTTTTGAATTTTTGTACAGTGGTGGCAGGGGATACCAAGTACAACATACTAGAAATCAGAACTGGTGGGGGCGCAGTACGGGAGAGGGAATGCGTTTGATGGTCACTTTTTTCTTGAATAACTCGAAAGCTACGGCCTATAGCGTAATCGTATCCCAGAACAAAATTACATTACATTAAATTCCTACTACAAGGTTCTGTCCATTTTTTCTGTAGGACTTATAGCTAGTGCATAGCGAACGAGACACTCGCGCAACGCTGACTCATTGCTGTCTGTGTAGAAATATCGTTAGCACCTGTTGTACTGTGAACTATGTACAAATAACTTTGTGGATCCCTGAGTACCATACTTTGTTCAGTGCACAGTTTCAGCGGTATTGCGAACAGGCAATGTTCAGTATATCACCCTTGTGTGTATGAGCCTTCGAATCCGAAGGTCGGCGTCTGCAGCCGTGACACGGAAGGCGATACTTACACATTCTCTGCAGCGTCATAGATGACAGCAACTGAAGGGCAATGGGTACGCTTCTGCTATTAGTCATCTACTGTTCTTCGAAGGAAAGATGGAAGGCAACATTCCCGACAAGAAAGAAAACAGAAAGGTTGCTACAAACATTCATGGATAAACACAAGGTGGGGAGAGCAGCTATGCGCTTGTGGCATTTTCTAGGTCGCTTCGTTTATATTGATGAAAACGTCGAGTGATATCGTTTTCTAAGTCTCTTAATACGAATATCAGTATGAGTTCTTGGAAAAGGACACTCCATGTTTCCTTTCTATCAATTTCCAACCCTAGTGTTAATACATTAGGGTTTCTGATTATCCGCCCCTGCAGCCACAAACACGAACACACATTTGTATGGCGCAGCTCGAATCTTAGAACCTGGTTCTGATCCTGGTGGTGAAAACTTTTCATCGCCAGTATTTGAGGACAGTCGGTGGTTGACAGTTTCTGACCGTCAGACCGAAAAACATTGGGTTAAATTACAAATTTCCAATCGATGTTTCATGAAAGAAAGGCATGCGATATTTATTGTTGATGGCGATCCGTCCTTCAGTTGAGGTCGTACGCCACTTTGGTGTTGTGCTATAGATGTAGCATATGTTGGGTTCTCGGGCATTACCGTCTTCCTTCTCTCATCACCGACAACACTTACGTGACACTACAATGTACACGTTCTTATCACAGTCACCTCCAGCAGACAGTCGAACGTAAGACGTCTGACATGCAGCAGCCTTAGTGGTGTCAACCAGAAAAAGTCAGCCAACTGGACGAGAGTCACGGGACGCCTTTTATTCATTGATTCACTCGTTCATTCACTAACCAAGAAGTTTCTTTTCAATTTTCTGTGTATATCGGAGACGCCTCTTAATGTAAATACAGGAAAGCGTTCAGTAAATTGTGTCTGGACGCTTTAAATTCAGCACTGTTCAAAGAATGGTGGCTATGAAAATGTCAGATTGCAAATCCAAAGTTCCAAGGATTTTTCTGGTACTTACGGTTTCTTTCACCTTTAGTAGTGATGTGCTTAATGTGAAATATTCGAAGTTGATCTCTTGTTCGAGGTCCTAGTTAAATTATATGAACCTCTGCAACTGTTTGGGTAACATAAGTCAAAGGTCGGAAGAAACGTATAAAATGAAAAGCGCTGACTTGCTTTGTTCTACAGTATTACTTTTATTATGTTAACCGATTTTCGGCTTACTAGGACATCTTCAGGCATTTACTGACTATTCTTGCCAAAGAAGCTACAATGTCTGAAAACGACATTAGAAAAGAAGTTACACATCTACACTGAAGCAGAAACGTACAGTAAATAACATCTTCGACAATATGGTGATAAATCAATGTAAAAAGTAAAAAGTTGAACAGAAAATAAGTATAAAGGGAGTAGACAGGAAAAAAAACTTACACAAAACTGGAACAGCCAGTTAATATTAATAAACAAAACCAATAAAATAAAATAAAATTTGTATTTGACAAGGCTGATTCAAGAAGTATAAATCGTGGAGAGTGATATACAAAGCAATTAAAAGAAAGAACTATCGAAGTAACTACAAAATATAGGAAGGACTTGAGCAATATCAATAAGGTAAACCAAAATGAATAAATACAGGAAAATGGAGGAGTGTGGGGGCACATATAGTAAATGCCATCTTTGAGAGTATGGTTGTACATCATTTTACAAAGTAAAAAGTTTCACAACATGCAGATATAAAAGGAGCAAAAAATACTGTAAGCTAATGACTGAATCTTATCTTTGTTATTGAAAAAACACTGGACTGTGGTATTCTTAACATGTGGAAGAACCCATACTTGCAGAATTTCAGTGATTTTGCTACAATCTGTGATACGTCTCCTAAATATGGTAATGTACGCCACTTCTTGCAGATTGTGGAAGGGGCAACAGATGAGGCGTAGAGGAGGGGTATAATTTTCAGCTTTGGTTTCCTATGCAAGGTGTGGTCAATGTGGACTGGATTATAGCCATTGGTTGAGGCAATAAATTTTATTGTGTCCAACTTTGCTTTAAAATCATCTGCGGACATGGGGGCATATATGAGACAGTGTACCATTGGGTCGAAAGCTGCATGTCTGTGAGCTATGGGTTGTTGCGAAATCCTGCAAGTATAGGCTTT
The DNA here is from genome assembly GCF_023864275.1 of Schistocerca cancellata. Taxonomy (NCBI): domain Eukaryota; kingdom Metazoa; phylum Arthropoda; class Insecta; order Orthoptera; family Acrididae; genus Schistocerca; species Schistocerca cancellata. Next base: position 577,539,002 of record NC_064629.1, read on the forward strand.
CCTGCTGCGTTAAGAACACCACAGTCCAGTGTATTTTCAATAGGAAAGATAAGGTCAAGATATTAGACAACAGTGGGGTATACAGCATTACCTGTTCTGATTGTGACAAGTTTTACATTGTTCAGTCAGGGAGAGACATAGCAACAAGGCTGACTGAACATGAACGCAGCTGGAGGTTGCAGAATTCTGACTCCACATACGCTGAGCCTTTACAAAGTGAAGACCACAACTACCCACAAGAGTCCGATGTCTTTCACTTAGGAAACAAAGGCCAAAACCTCAATCTGCTGGAAGCCCTACAAATTTAGAAACATATAGATCACAGTCCAGATGTAATCGTAAATGGCCAGATACAGATTAGTACTTCCCCTCCCCTAAACATAACATAATGCTCTCTGTTTCTCATTACTTCACACACTCTCTGCTCCTTCATATTCCCCCATTCTCCAGTATTCATTGCGTTCTTTTATTTTATTCAAATTGCCTGTGTAATACATATAGTCTATAGTTACAATTCTTAAGTCTTTCTTTTAACTGGTACTTGTATTACTTTCCATGTTTGATACCTCTTGAAGTTGTCTCATCAAGCACTGTTTTTATTTTGCTTGATTAATTTATTTAATGCAAATTTTTAAATAGGCACAGTTTTGAGTATAGTGTTAATGTTTTTCCTGTTTACTCCCCTTATATTTATTTTCTGTTCAACTTTTTTCTTTTTATACAGCATTACCACCACACTGCCAAAGACGTTATTTCCTGTACGTTTCTGAGTCAATCTGGGTCTGTAAGTCCTCTTCAAATGTCAGTTACAAACATTGTAACTTCTTTGGTGACAATATTCAGCAAATGTCTAAAGATGGCCATGTAAGCCGAAACCCAGCCGACACAATAAAAGGAATAATGTAGAACAAAAGAAAACCAGCACTTTTCATTTATTATAATATTGTTCTATCAAGATCTGAGAGAAGGTTCAGTTAAGGCTAGAAAATGTAGCTTTATATTTTTTAGTTTTTATCAATTTTTTTATCACTATAGTATGCGAACTATATTTTGTTCATTTCTCATGATTTAATAACGATGTTTGCAATATTTATTTTCTTATCACCTCATTTTATGTTAAATATTAGACGCAACGGTTTCCAGGGCAAATAATAATCCATCAGCGACATTTGCCTGTGGCTTTCCTTTAGTAACGCACACAACCCTTGAGCTTAGCAATCTAGCGTTCTTTCTCTCTATCTCTCTCTCATTCAGCCTCCTGTAACTCGCCATTATTTTGCTTCTCTTTATTTTAATTGCCTCTAAAAGATAAGTATTTTCACCTCTTTTTACTTCGTTATGTACTTTTTTGTTCTGACTGATTCTTCATAAACCTACGTTTCCTGGCCATTCTAGCGCAGCTCCTGCCACTCCAAACTAGTGTCCAGGTCAGCACTATAGATATGCATGAAATATCACTCTTTAGCGCTTCGCGCATTCTCAGTTTTCCACACGTAATCTAGAAACAGTTTTAATATATTTTTCATTCCCAATCCCTATCTGCTTCGCTACAGTCCTTGAGATCTCCGCATTCCCCATTGCTGTTCTCCTGTCACGAAACCACTAGCATCTTATCATTCCATTTAGCTATGGTAACTATTAGAGCGAATGATAGTCGCTGAGAGGTGTGCCCTAGTAGCGCAGTGTTTACACAAGTCAGGTATCCAGCTTCGAGTTCTACTCCGGTCGTAATTTTAACATGTCACATATAATGAATTGCACTGTCCATTATTCTGTAAAACTGTACACATAAGGTCGACAATACCCAAACCAAAATAACAAATGAATAATACTACGGCATTTATGCGTATAGTTTCATTGTAGTAGCTGCAGAGTTTTCTAACACAACTCTAATAAGGAAAGAAATGAGGTTGTTTTACATGGTAAATGAAATGAAGCAGATAATATTCTCCTCATTGAAGAACTTTTTCTTCGAAGCTCATTCTGTTAACATTTGTAACGAATGTAGTTGACGTTTTATGAGGGACAGTCAAATGAAAACACAACACAAGCCACAACAGGATAATGAAATGGTTCCATTTAAGAATAATCACCACAGGTTTTAAGACTTTATCCCAGTGGTGGACGAGACGATCAATTCCTGTTTCGTAGAATCCACAACGGCACCCACTCTTGCTCTTCCTCCTCCAACTAAAACCTACTTGCAAGCATGTCTTTCTTCAGGTCGCCAAAGATATGAAAACCACACTGTGAAAGACCCGGGCTGTACGGAGGATGCTGCAGTGTTTCCGAACCAAATCATTGAAGTCTAGCCTTCATCCGATTGGCAGTGCGGTGGCGAGCGTTTTCATACAACAGGGACTCCGTCCGACAGCCCGAGGGAAACGGCAAAGCCACCAGTGGAAACGCCGCACATCTCTCCTGCCAAAGAAATCAGAAGCTGTTCACACAAGTTCCGGTAAGGTCATAGTGACCTCCTTCGAATGCAGTGGCCCTCTGTTCGACGAATTCCTCGAGCTTGGATCCACAATCAATGCGCAGGACTGTGAAGACACTTTGCAGAAACCGCGATGCGCCATAAAGTCATGGCCTGTGTCATGGCACATGTTCGATTTCCCTTAAACTGCGTGATGTTTTTAGATTCTGCTTATCCTGTATGTACCGTTACATTCCGTATATACGTATTTTTTTTTAATTGTGTACATGTTCGCCTTTGCGTGTCATCTCCTCAAACAGCGTGTTTTAATTGAATTTCGAATTCGAAGAATTCGTCCACACATCGTGCATTCTCTCTTTCTGCATGACAATCGGAAACCACACACGAACGTTACATCTGAAACAGTCCGACGCCTTGGCTTCACTATCACCGATCATCCTCCATACAGTCCCGACTTGGCTCCACCCGATTTTCATCTGTTTGCAAAACTTAAAGAACACCTTCAAAGGCCTCACTTGATAGTGATGAAGTGGTGCAAGTAGAGGTGAGGTTGTGGCTACGTCTACAGAGTCAAGCATGCTACAGTGAAAGTATCAACAATCGACGAGAGAAATGTGTTCGTCACGAGGGTGACTATATTGAGAAATAAATATATAGATATGAAGAGCAAAGATGTAGAATGTTAATAAAGTTTCTTTATTTAAAAAGCTTTATGAGTTTCTTTATACACAATTCGGAGGTGGTACTTTCCACCACGCCCTGATAACTGTACATGTAGTCAGATGTCAGTACCAAGTGAGCTTATACAGACCTTAAGCTGTGGACTGTCACCCGTTAGAAGGAAAAAAGAAGAAATGTTAAGATTAAAGTCCTGTCGACAACGAGAGGCAGAACATAAGATCAAATAGCACAAGTACGAAGATGAGGGTATCTGTAACATAATGCAGGACATATACTTTGCACCGGTTAGAACACATGAATACTGTATTACTTAAAAGGGAACATTCTCAGGTGTCGATAAATAATCGTGATGAAATTTGGCGGTTGTGTAGGGAGGGCAAATAATTTAAAAAATATTTTTTTTTCTTGAGACGAATTTCAATTTTGAGGGACAAAACACTCTGTAATTTAGCATATTATGTTCGGAGGGAATATCTTTGAAATGATGATATATAAAAATGTTTCTCATATAATAACTGATAAGTTATAACGTCCTTGAAAAATTTTTAATCGAATTTTGTAATAATTTGAAATTTTGCGAAGTACCCCATACCATTAATTAGCTTTGAAGAACGAGAACTTTTATTAAAATATAAATGAATGCTTTCAAGCTACATACATTCATGTGTGATAAGACGTGTTCCTGGATTTATTTATTTTTTATTTTTTATTTTTTTATTTTAATTAAATTTTTTTAAAATAAGCTGTACACAATGTGTTGTCAGAGTATTTTCAACACAGCTAATATACGGGACAGAGAACATAATATAAATCAAAATTCAACAGGATTTCAAATTGCTATGGATGTTATTTAAATATCTTGATTTGTATATTTCAGTGTGCTGCTAAGCAATGGCGAAAATAGTGGATTAGGTACTAGTGACTGCAGCTTAGTTATATTGTTTCTTAAGTGGTGATTGACATCAAAATCGTTCATCAAAACTAGATCTGAAATTCTACTCGAAAGTGCTTCCAACATCTAAAGCCGTGTAAATGTCACGACTATACCTGTACCGTCGAGCTCTTCGAGGTCACCAGATGAATAAGATCCTTGTCATCACGCGCCTCTGTACAGTTTTTCCACAATGACAGCCATAAGATTCTAACAATAACGCAGAATTATCTCCCTCACTGGGAAAGAAAATAAATTTCAAATGTCTTTTGAGGTCTTCATACGTTTGTTTACCAGATTTCTATTCTGTCACAAAGACATAGATAGTCTCGTATTCTCCGTCGAAACTAACCATTAGATTCTTTCAAAACTATGAAAAGATAGATGGTCAGTGCGAGAAGACCATTTTGACTATAATACCCGAGGACAAGAAAATTGTTCATCTGGTGACGCCATAGGATTCGACGGCACAGGTACAGACACGGTATGTACTTTTACCAGCCAGAAAATTATGACCACCTACCCAATGGGCGGCATGTCCACCTGCACGGATAACAGCGGCGACGTGTTGTGGCATGAAAGCAATGAGGCCTTGATAGGGCGCTGGAAGGAGTTGGCAGCACCTCTGCACTCACAAGCCACGTAATTCCCGTGAATTTCGGGAAGGGAGCCGATGAGCTCTAACACCACGTTCAATCGCATTCCAGACGTGTCCGATTGGATTCAGATCTGGAGAGTTGGGTGGCCAGCACATCAATCGGATCTCGCCACTGTGTTCCTCGGACCAGTCCATCACACTTGTGGTCTTGTGATATGGTGCATTACCTTGCCGTCGAGAAGCATGATCGGCTTGAGGGGGTGTACGTGGTCTGCAATCAGTGTATGGTACTCCTTGGACATCATGGTGCATTGAACGATCTCCACTGGACCAGTGGATGTTTACGTGAATGTTCCACACAGCATAACGGAGCCGCTACCACCTTGTCTCCGTCCTACAGTACAGGTGCCAAGGAGCTGTCCCCGTTGAAGACGACGGATTCGTGCCTTTCCATCGCCAGGATGGAGAATGTATCGGGATTCGTGAGAGCACGCAACGCTCTGCCACCAACGTCCAGTGGTGATGGTCACGTGTCCATTTCAGTCGTAGCTGCCTATGTCGTGGTGTTAACATTGGCACGTGCATGGGGGCGTCGGCTGCGGAGGCTCATCATTATAAGTACATGCATTGTGTATGTGTCTTACTAGCAGTCATTCCCCGCCAGGTGACGCTGCTGGATGGGTTTATATCGACAGTAGGTAGGTGGCCATAATTCTCTCGTTGATAAGTGTATGTGGCTTTCGATAATGTTAATAACTTGTGAGAAGTTTTTCTCTTCTAGTTCTGTTGAATGATTTTTATGTCAATCTCCATTTGAGAAACAACATAATTAGGCTGCAGTAAATAATTAATTCTTTTCGCTACGGCTTACCGATATACTGAAGTATGCCTCATACAAATCAAGATATTTAGAGGATCAACCACAAACTTTGAAATCCTGCTGAATTTTATTTTGTATTGTGTTCTCCGTAGTGTTTATTATGTGAAGAAATGTCGTTCATTTTATGTGCATGGTGTGAGGAAACTTCATGTGTTGTTTACAGATTGTCGTGTTTGTAATGATTTTGTATAATACTAAGGAGTTTTTTATTATTTTCAGTTAACAAAATACATTAACGTAAAATAGTGACCTAAAATCAAGAAAAGAATGTAAATGTAAAATAATAATTTAAAGCATAAAGCAATTATAAATAAAATACGTAAGCAGACTAAATATGAAGCTTTAGATATTTTAATTAGGTATGTTCAGAATACCCTGACAGCACACTGAATACAGCTTATTTTCCAAAAATAGAATTTCAGAAACCACCTTTATTATACATGGATGTACGTAACTTGAAAGCTTTAATTTATGTTGCAGCAAAACTTTTCATTTTCAGAATTAATTAAGGGCGGTGAGGTATTTCAGATTATTACAAAATTCGATTTTACAGTTTTCAAGAACGTTAATTACAAATCAACTTTTACATGAGAAGTACTTTTTACATACCTCGCCGGCCGTAGTGGCCGAGCGGTTCTAGGCGCTAGCTACAGTCTGGAGCCGCGCGACTGCTACGGTCGCAGGTTCGAATCCTGCCTCGGGCATGGATGTGTGTGATGTCCTTAGGTTAGTCAGGTTTAAGTAGTTCTAAGTTCTAGGGGACTGATGACCTCCGAAGTTAAGTCCCATAGTGCTCAGAGCCATTTGAACCATTTATATACCACAGTTTCTAAGATATTAGCTACAAAAACGTAATACGCCAAATTACCTTTCGGGGTGTGGGTTACCCCTTAAAAGTGAAATTGGGAGCAACCAAAGAGTACGTGTTGTACTATTTTATCCCCTCTATGTACCCTCCATGTTTCATCAAGATCTTTTTATTTACACTTGGGAATGTTCCCTCGTTAGTGAAGCACTGGACTTCAGAGTGGAACGGGATTTCAATTGCGAACTACGTAGTACAAAACCGGTTATGTGTTTTAATTGGAAACCCACTGATTTTCATTGTATCCAAAAATTTCGATGGATCTCTTCTTTCCTTGTAATTAACATTTTCTAATTAATATGTGTCAGTTTGTTTCAATGGACAATTAATAACTAGGATAATGTTTCAAACCTAACCTTTTCACTCGCCTTCGCGAAATTCAGTCATTTAGGCACTGAATGAGTGGCAAAATCACGAAGTTTCCATCTCATATCAATGTATTCGTTTGTTTCTTCTACAAACGACCATTTTCAGACAGGAACTGAAAAAAAATTTTACTCCGAGACCAAAAATACCTCTGTAAATCACAGCAGATAAGACCAGCTACAGAACATCAAAGTGTAGTGGAAGTCGATCAGACTACGGGTAAACTCAGACATGGCTGTAGTGCTTTTGAAAAATGTGAACTCCGTTTTAGTCTTGTTTTCAGAATGCCATTTGCAAGCGTATCAGATGAAATTTACGAGACACTGAATAAATGAAATTCCTTCAAATGAGCAGTGGAAAATTAAATACATGTGCCCTTGGGTCAAGGCATGTAATGTTAATGAGATGTTTCTCCTAGTCAGCAACTCGTGGAGTGGAATGACCTTGTAATGGACATAGCGGATACTTTTGTCTTTGAGGTCTGTGAGGAATAACCAAAAACTTGGTAAGAACTAGACGAACCAGCCCGTAAGAAATGTCCCAAACACGAGGTATAAATAGTCACGAACATATAAAATGAAATGAAATGTTATAGATACATCTGTTCACACGGTAATTACGGGAAAATACATTAGATAATACATTAAATGGAGAAGAACCGTATTACTTGTAAAAACATTACTAGTTCGCATAGTGGGCCAACTGGTTACGTTTCGCAATACTGGCCTTTTTTCCGAGGAACACTTTTGGAAGTGCGTTAGCCAAACTAACATTACTCGCACGAAGTAGCTACTTCTACATTCTCATTATTACCAAATCACAGATTTCACTACCTACACTTATCACATACCTGGATTTAAGTGGAGTGCCTCAAAATTCACTTTCGTGATTACTTGTTATGTACTCTGCTGAGAGCTAATAATGTCCACCTCTGTAGTTGAGTGACCAACGTAGACGGCTGTTACGTGGAGGACCCGGGTTCGATTCTTGGTTCTTCTAAGGATTTTTCTTAGGTTGGCGGACGGGTGCGGGGTACATTAAGTCTCGTCATGCCAGTTTAGAAGCTTCTTGAACGACTGTTGCCTCCACGTTCTTGAAAGTCTACAAAACGGCCGCGAAGGCTGTGTGTTGACAACATTCCCCTCCATGCTACATCTGCATGACGCTGCAAGGCAGAGGATGAAATGGAAGCTCGTAGGCATCCCTTGACGCTTATGACCTGGTGATGCGGTCTCTAAGAACCAATAGAATGTTAGCTTCGTCCGTGAGTAGGAACTGTGCTCTCAGTGTCAGTCAGAGTTTCAAGAAATGAGTGTTTGGAAAAGGAGACAGATGTTGATTTCAACACTGATTTAAAACTATGCTCCTAGTGTCAGTCATAGTCAGTCAGAGTTTGAGAAAATAGGCGTGCAGTTGCCAAGATGCAACTATGGGGACGTACAGCAACTACACACAGCCTTACAATTTTCAGAATTTGAATCCCCGGTGGTAATTAAATGAAACCTACGCATAGTTCACCGAAAAATGTTTACAAAGCTATGTGGATCACTTATTTAAAGCTACAACATAGTAGTACTACTCTAGACACATAGTCCATATGAGGTAAAATGAGTTCACTGTTGGATTGCAGGATCAGAAGAAGCTAGATAATATGGATAGGAAATTCGAAAAATTTATGTAACTGTTATTGTCTGGTACCGTGATTCATAAAATAAGACCCATTCGAGTGCTAGTAACATATTTGTTTCTAAAAGCTGATTCGTACAGACGTACTCTGATAATCATGATTTTAAACGAAATATTACAATGTCGGAGATGTAAATTTAAGCTGTTCACTTAAGTCTCGCAAACAGCTCTCAGAGGTAACCCAAATAATTGTGTCAAAACCACTATCAGCATTCCAAAGAGTCGCTTCAATGATACTCAAAATGACAATAAATGTTGACTTAAACTAAATCTAACATTACATACATGCACTGGCTTTGGCAATTCTGCACCAACAGACGCTTCAAAACAGTGAATCTGATGGTTTAGTTTTGTGGCACAGTACGTCACCCTCTGCTACTAGACTTACGATTGTGCTCTTGGCCGAATGTTTCAAAATCAATAAACTACCAATAATTATGAGGAAATAACATGGACGTCAGACGGTACTTACAAATTCTGCGACGTTCTTACAGTTGCTGCGAAGTCACTTTACAGTTTGTAAATGTCTTAAAACCGAATTACAGTTCAGTCGGCACGAATTTACACCCTGAAATCACTCCGGAACGTAAATGTGCCACTCAGTGAAGATGGTCATTTACCTCTACGGAATTCACTGTTTACATTTTGAGGATGTATGTACACAGTCGTAGGAAATAATGAAATTTATTGTGGCTGGCTGACTACGTGACAGCAGAAGTGTCGAGCGGGAAGCACAGACTTATTTTAATATGGACACCCGCACTGAAACTAGATACGGGTAGAAAAGAGTTTTCTGGTTTTCGCGGGTTCCGGCCACACACTTTCAGCTCGCACGGTTTGACTGAACACCAGCTAAAACCGCGCTGCTGCTAAACCAAACACTGTAATATACAATCTGTTGACTGTTTGTTCCAAGGCTAATCTTTATCACGCTTCAGTTTACGCGGATGCGTCAACAGTAAATTATGCATGACGCGGAGAGCCACGAGGAGTAGCTTGAACGTTCCCGGGAAACGTGTCCTTCCGTTATCACTATGACGAGTATGGGGACAGAATTAAAAGTGAATGTGATATAAAGGCTAGCGTTACGGTTTTCCAGCGCTCCAGTCATGCGATAGGTCACTGAAAATATTGATATTTCCGGTGAAAAGTACGAGCAGGGCTGTAAGATGTGACAATAATATCATGATTCCGAACAAATACCACTATAAAGAAAAGGTTGCTTCGAGGATAATTTCATACACTCAGTCGATAGTATGAAATCTAATTAGTGAGCCACGACGTTCTGTGCTAGGGTCTTATTGCTGCGCCAGAAAAAGGATATAAATATTCATTAATTTAGCACGTGTGCTGGCTTCACTAACTTTACATCTCCGTCACATGGAAGTCGTATACCTAGTCAATAGGTGCGGTTTTTCTCGTGGTTCTGAACATGTTTTCAGTTCAGGTTTTGTTTACTTTTCAAGCAGTTTTGTACAGCACCTCAATAAAAGCCGATAATTTGCGTAACCATCAGAAATTAATAACCGCAACTCTTCACGGAGTGCTCAAGATGCTAGACACACATAAAACAGTGTAAGTATTAGTCTTTTCTTTCTGTTTCACTGTTAACATGGGATTAGAATACAAGCATTTAAGAAAGCACAAACTCTTATTCTTAAATCAAACATAAATTTACCAAACTCCGTAATTGATAAATGATTCACGAAGGAACTTTTACGGTACGAAATGCTACTTCAACAAAACATTATAATTTAGTGTACAGAGTTTCTCAAGCAATTTTAAATTCATACATACTGTTGAGGAGACTAAACTGAGTTTGACATGAAGAACCGTCGTTTTCGTAGTTACTGCTGTGGTCTTCAGGTCTATGGCTGGTTTGGCGCAGTTCTCTCCGGTAGTCTATAATGTGCAAGTATCTTATCTCAACAACTACTGCGAGATACATTCATTTGAATCTGCATGCTGTTTTCAAATCTTCTTCTCCCTCTAGAGTTTACCACCTGCTCCTCCTCCTTCCCCGTTTCTATGAATGAAGAAAGCAACTCATTCTTGATCTGCCAGAGTAAAATTGTATCCTTGAAGTGCTCTTCTCTCTAATTTCATTCATACTCTCTTCATTAGTTAGCCAAGATTCCTTTAATCTTCAGCATTCTTTTGGAACATAATACTCCAAAACGTTCAGTTCTCCTCTTGTGTGTTCTATTCAAAGTCCACAGTGATTTTAAGAACTCGTTGTTTATGATACGGGTGAAAGTCATGCCACACCTACACTCTCTACGCTGTATTCTTCAAAGTTAGCGTTACATGAGCACGCTGGCTTTGGTTACTGATTTATGTGCTCCCACAAATTCCAACACTACCTCCACATATTCGTTTGTGCGGATCTTTCTTTGCCGAGAATCTTGGCCAGCTGTCTGAATCTCTAACAACTTAAGCTCTCCTAAGTTTTTATAGACAGCATTACATTTCTTGCAGTCAGGATGACACCTGTTACGAAACTTTCCATTATAGATTCTTTCATCTTCCTTGGAACTGCATTCCGCTACACCAGACGTTCATTGCATTACTGCAAGTCCCTGTAACGAATAGTGCTGCATCTTAGACATAACAGTCATGAACATTAATCAGCTGTATCCAACCCACAGACGACTGAGAGTTATTTATGAGTAGCACCATCACAATCTATGGGGCAAGCAGCGGTCTTTTATCAAAAATAAGCAGTTTTCATACACGTGCTTAAGATGTACTCTATCTGTTCAGAAATATCCGGACACCTTTAGGGAACATTAATATGTGGAGTGTCTACCACTCGCCTCTATAGCGGTCTAATCACTGCTGAGGACATTTCATTGAGTTGTTTTAATGTCTGTGAAGAAATGGCAGCTCATTACTTCCCCAAGAGCCGAAACCAGAAAATGTAGTCTGTTGGAAGCTGGGGTCGTGAGCAAAGTCGACGTTGTAACTCGTCCCAAAGGTGTTCCATTGGGTTCCGGTCAGGCTTCTGGGCGGGCCAGTCTATTTCAGGAATGTTACTCTACTCAAACTATTGCCCCCCATCCCCAGACACTCAGTTATCAGGGAGCATTACTGTCATGCTGATGCCGGCCGCGGTGGTCTAGCGGTTCTGGCGCTGCAGTCCGGAACCGCGGGACTGCTACGGTCGCAGGTTCGAATCCTGCCTCAGGCATGGGTGTGTGTGATGTCCTTAGGTTAGTTAGGTTTAAGTAGTTCTAAGTTCTAGGGGACTTATGACCTAAGATGTTGAGTCCCATAGTCCTCAGAGCCATTTTTTTGTCATGTTGATACAAACAATCACAGTGTTCGAACTCTGCCTCTACTCTCCGAAATACACAATGTTGTAAAATTTATTCAGAACCCTCTACATCTAGCGATTTTTTAAGCACAATAAGGGGACCACACAGTAACCACAAAAGATACTCCTAAATCGTAACATCACCTCCTCCGTATTTCGCTGTTGTCACCGCACACAATGGCAGGTAGCGTTCCCCATGTATTGGCCAAACCCAAATCCTCCCATTCGATTGCTGTAGGGTACAGCGTGATTCGTCACTCAAAATCACTCGTTTCCAGTCACCCACTGTCCAGTGGCGTCACTCTTTACTCAACTGGAAGCGTCGCTTGGCATTGACTGGAGGAGAGAGTGGCTATTAGGAGCTACTCGACAATTGTACCCCATTTTGTTTAAGTACCTATGAACAGTCATTTAGCTACTTGGGCTGCTGGTAACAGTTTGGAACACACGAGCGATTCCTTTCTCTGAGTTCCTGCGATTTCTTACATTGCTCTCCGCAATGCTCAACGGTTAATACCCTTTACTGCTTGAGGTCGGCCAGGTCTTGGTTTAGCTGTGGTTGTTCTTTCGCGTTTGCACTTCACAGTTACATCGCCACCAGCCGACTTGGGCAGCTTCAGAACGTTTTTAAATATCCCTGATGGATGTGTTTCTCAGATAACATGCAGTGACTGGTTCACGTTGGTAGTCACTGACCACTCCTGACTGACCCATTCTACTGCTGCTGTTTCTCTACTGACAAAGCAATACTCCCCACCTCCTTATATTCGAGTAGTAATGGGTACGCCTCTAGCGTCATATAGTGGTCACTTCTGCATTGCATAGTGATGCTCGGATATTTTTGATGCGACAGCGAAGTTCTGGTTCAGTGCGTCATAAATTCTCAAATATTCATCTCTGAACATTTGTTTCTGATAACAAAACACTCGATGTATGGTCCGCTACCATGTGTATAACTTCGACTCTAAAGGTTTTTGGCACCCTGTAAAAATAGTACAACATAAGTGTGGGGACAGCGATTGGTTTCCCATCACTGGCACGAGAAAAGTCCTTTCTTCGCTTTTAATGAGCACAAGAATCGCATTCGAGGAAATAAGAATCATTTAATTGACTGAAATGCCGGAAGATAACCTTTTAAACTGCACATGGATAGGGCAACAGTTATGTGATCATATAGATGGATTAGGTATCATTAGATAACAAGAGTTACGAGATGATATAACTTAATAACAGTTTAATGGAACTATAAAATATTGAGAACAGTGTACTTACCTTGATCCGGACTCACAGAAGAGAAAGCAACGAGAGATGTATTACATTGCCCTCAGCGCCGTCTCACGTATTGGTACTGCAGACTGATCAGCGTGTTCACCAACCAGCTGCAGGGAACATACGAGTGTTTTAGTAACTTACAAAAGAACGTGAACATATATTTTTCATTCCTATAGAACGAAACAATGTGACTGCGGAAACAGAATCGTAGTGGCGTTTAGCGATAATTCGTTGTGTCATACTGATAGTCACAATCGTCCAATCGAGCTAGTTCTTCATAACTCGTTCACGGACCAATACAACCGTAGATTTAATAGAATTTTACGTACAATGTGAATTGAAGAGAACACATCTGAGAGAAACTATTGGATCAGACCACTTATTGTATCAGCTGGTGGAAGTGGCAACATTATAAGGACACTCAGTGTTGTGTCCGGCAGCGACTAGTTCCATCAGGAAATTGACTGATGCATAAAGAATCTGATCCAAGTGGGAGTGTTCATTCTCGGACTATATTAGAAACTGTCAATCACGTTGTTGCAAGTACCCGAAAGTGACTTCTTGCAGTTCATAAGCTCACATGTGAGGGAACATAGTGCTAGTCTGGTAAACCTTCTACCTATCTCGAGTGCAGTTTTTAACGATTTGAAGAGTCGTGAGATTAATCTGTTGCAAAAAAGAATGCATGCATCGCTACGGCTCGAACAGCTGTCTCTGGTAAATCCAGAACTGTCTCGACACTGACGTCTCTCCTGAAATTCGGAGCTTGACATTGGGTGCAAAAGAACCAGTATCTATGTGGAAGAAGAAACTATTGACAGTATTGTACCACAGACAAAATTTCATATCAGTTGCAATTTTCGTACTGTGTGCAAAGGTCGTTGAAGTAGATCTTTGCAATAGTACAAAAAGGAGGGCCGCAGTGGGGCTCGAAACAGTTCTTCAGGCTATAGAGATGTTGCGGTTGACAGAAACGTCCCGTAAATAGAGTTGCCGTGCATTCAGTGGGACATTTCATGCGATAAGAGTCTCAGAGAAGAAAGTGAATGAAGTTAGGGGGTGCCTAGATATCACAAATGTTAACATGTGTAACAGAAGGATAAAGGTTCGGTTATCAGTCCAGCACGCAGCTAGCTTCGTAAGAGTATTCGTTGTGCTGCATGTTAAAAGCTTACTCCAGGTGTCAGCGTTTTAGCATTACACAATCAGAACTTGGTTTCTGCATATGGTGCACGATTTGATTACGTACAAGGCCGTCTACTGGCCGAATATGCTACGTCGACAGATAGTATAAGACTGCCCTAAACCACATCATATTTGAAAAAAATTAATACACTGTGAGGCTAACGAGGAAATGTACGCTGACATTCGTAAAACAACACACTGATAATAAACAGAACTGATTACAAGTTACATTAATATTATCGTAATAAATCCGAGCAGCTATTTATTTATATTTGGTGTGTTATTTCCGTTAAACAAAGAATAACCTCATTTATTGTAATTTTACATGCATTTTTTCGACTCATTCTATTCTTCTTTTTAACAGTTGATCGTAATATGATTGTTTAACGGAAACCCGTCACCAATTATAAATAAAATGCAACTCTAACTGTTTTAGGATCGTTTTCTGTAATATGCTGCTGTTCAATAGACGCTATGTAGAAAATTATTCAAGTGACATTTCCTTACAAAATAGTCAGCAGTAGGAGAGAGTGCCGCACAGTCCGAAACTACTTATTCATTAAGAAAACACTCTGAGACCTTTCAAAGTCTTTAGTGCGTTCCTAAATTATAAGGAATCGTTATAGTGCAGCAGAAATCTAGGACAATATAGCCGTCAACAAAAGAATTTAATCATTATTTCTAACTGATATTCTCGAAAATAAACAAAACATTGAAGCTGTACAGATGCGGGAAGGCTGCAAGAACATTTACCTACATTTACACCGATATATAGCACACCACCTTACAATGTATGTCGGATGACGCTTGTAGTATCACTGTCCTATTCCAAATGCGAATGCTGAATGAGAAGGATAACTATCGTTCAGCCTCGACTTTTCCCATAAAGGTAACTTCAGAAGACCTACGTAAGCGAAAGCAACGTATCGTCTTACTGTTCTTGAAACGTCAGCTCTGAGAATTATACAATAAACCACTCTTTGTTAGCCACCCCAGACCGGAAGACGTACTTTCTTGGTGAATCAAAAGTTTCACAGTTTTGAGTAGGATAAACCGGTGCTGCAATACTCATCTTTGGGTGCTGCAATACTCATCTTTGACACATCAATGTCGAAGATATCACAAATTAGCTAAGTAAAAACCGTGCAACCTGCACGTCTATTTATATACATAAAACGACTTCCAAATCCTTTTTTGTGTGAAAGTACGTATATGAGATTCGTGTGCCGATTAGAAGTTAAGGAGTCTAATATTTTACTGTTTACGTTTTTTTCCCAAAATCCTTCATGGATTGTGATACCTTGT
Source organism: Schistocerca cancellata (assembly GCF_023864275.1). NCBI lineage: Eukaryota > Metazoa > Arthropoda > Insecta > Orthoptera > Acrididae > Schistocerca > Schistocerca cancellata. The sequence continues at coordinate 577,554,524 of NC_064629.1, forward strand.
GGGTTTTCGAAGATATGCCAGCGCTGCGAGAAATCCTTACTATGTCATTAATTATAAACTTAATCTGTGCTTCTGGCAAACAGTGCCCTCGTTCTAAACCCACCGTTCCATTGTACAATTATGTGAAAGAAGCAGGTACGCATTTTAGAGTTTTCGGACACTTGCAAACGTATGTTTTGGGGAATTATTGTACTTTACGAGTGTTCTGCATAACCTATTTCGTATAAATCGGTGTTACTGATTTAGTTACTGTAGCACACATTATTTATAACGTATTACCTTACACATAGTTTTCTCTCTCAACGTGAGTGTAGCCCATATTATCTGCATTTAACGTGAATTCACGACAGTTTACAGTGTTTTAGCAACTGCAACTTCAAAAAAGTTTCAAGAAATTTTCAAGTTTTAAAAAATTTTAATTCCCTCAACAGAAATCTCTTTTAGTGTACTAGTAGCTTCTTACAGGGAATTGGTAATACTTTTATCTTACCAGATCGGCAAAGTAAAGCATAATTAGAAAGCCCGTTTTAAGTCAGTTTTTTCTGTTCTGTAAAGTAGTGCACCAGCCACAATGCAGTATCACTGTGAATACTGTACCCGAGGACGGGACGAACTATCTTACTTTCGTAAGCAGCTGAAAATCGCCCTGACTACTGTCAAACTATTGGAAGCTTCTGTGAATGGGTGTGTTGGGAAAGCTCTCGAGAGCCATGTGCCAGAGATACCAAAGGTACCTCAAATACCATCCTCTACTGTCTTCTCTATGGGAAGTGTGGGATCTATCACTATGAGTGGCGTGTCAGTAGCAGGGCTAGGCACGCTGTACGGGGAGAACTTAGCATGTTATACAGATCTCCCTAACCGACAATTTCGACGTGCTGTCATATACTGGAACCCAAACTAAACCAGTCAGAAACACTTCACCTGATGGGGAACCTGCTGTGTACTGTCTCAAGAGGAGGCAAACGAAAAAAGAGTGGGAGTCTACTAACCATCGGCAGTTCAAACACACGGAGAATAGTGGTACCCTAGGGAAATGACAGCAAGGGATGGGAAAGAACACCAGGTGCTCTCAGTGTGTTTGCCTTGGGCCCTCACTGACCATGTTGATCCAACAACTCCAGAAGTCACTGGCGGAACAGAATGCAACAAGCTGGGATTGTGGCGAAAGTTGGAACAAACGATGTCTAACGGCTGGGCTCCAGTGACGTACTTGGCTTTTCCAGCAAATGGTAGAGAAGGTTGAGAATATCAGCGTTGCTTACCGAGTTTCAACGATGCTCAAAACTGCAGCATTCACCTCAGAACTGATCAATTCCCCGGGTTCTGTGCCGCGTGGAGGGACTGAATCCGAGTTTTTGAAGATCTTGTGACAAGCTAGGCTGCGACTCCTAGAGGTGCAGCGTAGAGTTGATAACTGTAGGATCCCCCAGATGACTTAAGAGTTCACTAGACATCAGAGGCTGCTACTCATGTACCTGACTATGTGTGGAATGTGCCCAAGTGTTTTTCAGATTAGGCAACTCACCATTCAGTCCAGAAAATGACAGCTGCTAGGAACACAGAAGTGTCAGTATAGGATCCAAAGATCTGTGCCCCTACAGGCGTGCGTGTTTAAGTCCTAGCGATTAATTGTCGAAGAATTTGCCAAAAATATTCAGAATTACTACACTCATTCGAAGCACCCCATCGAAGCACCCCTTAAAAGTCATGGAGCTCACGCTATACTAGGTAAGGAGAACTGGTTAAAACCAAAAATTACTAGCAGTCATATACGAGTAACTGTGGCGGAAATCTAAGCGTATATGGAAAGGATAGCCTATTGGTAAATAGAGATGGTGCACTTGTTGTTGTAGCCAAGAAACTCAAATCCACCGAGATTGACATAGAAACTGCATGCGAGTTTGTATGCCAAATCTTTGCACGAAGTCCTGGGTCCTATCGAGCGCCAGACACACAGAGGTAACTGAAAATCTTAGAGAAAGTCAAAGTTCGCTAGTACGTAAGCTCTCCAGTCATAGCGTCAGCACTGGAGCAGACTGTAACCACCCATCAAGCAAAAGAGAGAGTTACAGCTTCGTAAATGGTGATCGTGACAAGATGTGCTAGGATACTTTAATAACTCATTCTCTGAGAACTACCTAGAAGAAATTGTTAGGAAACTCACTCATGATGGAAATATTTTTGATCTAATAGCAACAAGTAGACCAGATCTCTTGAAGGATGTCCACATAGAAATTAGTATCAGTGACAATGAAGCATTTGTAGCAACAACGATTAGAAAAGAACAAAGGTTAACTCCAAAAAGTAGTGAAATTTATATTTTTAGCGAATTAGATAATGTGTGTGAAATCGTATTGGACTTAACTGCTAAGGTCATCAGTCCCTAAGCATACACACTACTTAACCTAAATTATCCTAAGGACAAACACACACACCCACGCCCGAGGGAGGACTCGAACCTCCGCCGGGACCAGCCGCACAGTCCATGACTGCAGCGCCTAGACCGCTCGGCTTAGCAAATTAGGCAATGAGGCAGTCGTTTCCCTCCCTAGCCGGGCGGAGTGGCCTCACGGATACCGGCGCCATGTCACGAATCGCGCGGCACCTCCCGCCGGAGGTTAGAGTCCTACATCGGGCATGCGTGTGTGCGTTGTCCCTCGCGTAAGTCAGTCTAAAATAGTTTAAATAGTCGAGGGACCGATGACCTCAGCAGTTCGGTCCCTTAGGACTTCACACACATTTGAATATTTTCCCTCCCTAGATTACATCTCAGCGAGAATTAATAGAACCGTCTAGGATAGGTACCAGTGCCTAATCCAGATGTTCCCAACATGCCGTAGTTAGTAGGTAAAACTCTACATGGATCGCTAAATGGAAACAAATAAGAACTGGATTCTCACCAGTACGCATTGTAGACAAGGAGGTGAGTCGAGGTTTGCTCTTACGAGTGTCATAAACACTGGCTGACTGGTGAAGACAGTACGGACAGGAGGTGCTAGCTGTCTCGTGATCAGCATGCGAACTGATCGTGTTGACGATTTAGAAGCACTCAAGTTCGGGCTAAATCTGTTTGAGCATAGCTCTACCAATATTTGCTGTTTGTATCAGAGACTGACAGTAACTTCTTTAATTTATCTGTTATCGACTAGGAAAATAAGCAGATAGTAACGCCGTCAAGGAGAAATTATCTTACAATATAACACTGCCTGGAAAACTTGGCCGTGAACTAACGCGTACTACATTTTAAATATCTTGACTATAAACAGAACCTATATTTTCGGGCGCATCACCAAGGCGATAAGTATCAGTGACCATAATACTGTTACTGGGACGACGGCCACCAAAGTCGGAAAGATCGTGAAAAAATTTGGTAGAGCTCTTGTGTATGGCAGAACTGTTGAACAGGCAATATTTTCCTACATAAAAATACGAACTAAATTTTTTTATTTGAAATCTGACAAACGGAGAAGAGGTACGGTTAAGAGAAAACACATTACAGTTACAGATATAAGAGGAAACCCACAATACTTTCCATATCCAGATCCTAGTTAATGTTCTATCAGAAGGTACCAGGAACAACCGGTTGTTTATAAGGTCAATCAGCACCAGCGGTATTGGAAAATGAATAAGGTTACAATACACGAGACCCTGACTGAAGTCGTATTCCACATTTCGTTGAATACTCTGCGCAATTAGCCGCTTTACCAACTCATATTTATTGACAATTTCCCGCTCTGCGAATAGTCCCTCGTGCCTAGAAATGAGCGCAGGTCACTCCTGTGTTCACAACAGGTAATAGAGCTCATACACAGAATTACAGGCCAATATCACTGACTCAAGTCTGTTTCAGGATAGTAGAGCATATTTTAAGATATAAACTCATGATTGCCTTGGGGGACAGCCAGCTACTTTGAATGAACTAGCACGTGTTCAGAAAAAACAAGATCGTTAGTATCAAGATACCCTGCCCCGAGGCAGCGTACGGACATCACTCTCACAATGTCCGATGTCGATGCTGTTATCTGTAGGAAAGTAAAGTTGTTGGACGATCTCAGGAAAGTGCAGAACGACTTGTATTGAATTTTCACTTGGTGTACTAAATGACAGTTCTCCTTAAATATCGATAAATGCAAGAAAATGCCAATACCAAAGACAAATATACTCTGTAGTGTTCGAACATGATTAGTGGTGAAACAGACAGTCACGGAGAAGCGGTACGGTTAAGAGCAAACACATCACAGTTACAGATATAAGAGGGGATTGCATGAAACTCACAGTAGTTCCCATATCCAGATCATAGTTAAAGTCCTATCAGAAAGTACCAGGGACTACCGGTTGTTTGTAAGGGAATAATTCTAAGAAGGGGTATGACATAGGACGAATACCTAAAATATGCAAATCGTCATACGAATGGTAGACTTTGTTGGAAAGGGTTTGGGAAGTGCCCTGCATCTGTAAATATATCTCATACGGCCATGTAGCCATGAAGCAAATTTAGATTACTCCTGCATTGTAGGCAGCCCTCAGCACACATCGAAAGAATCAGGTAAGTTGTGCTATAATCGCAACAGGGAGGTTACACCATTCAAAAAGTGTAACAGAGATACTCAGTTGGCTTAAATTGGAATCTTTGGGAGAAAGAAGACATTATTCTCACAAAATCCTACTGGGAAAGTTTCGAGGAAGCCTGTGCGACAGTTGTCATACCACCATCGTATATTTCGCGTAGGTATTATGCGAATAAGATAACAAAAATCAGGATAAGTACAGAGACAAACAAACATTTTTTTCGTCGCTCCGTACGAGATTTTGGTAGGACAGAATTCTCTAACATTTCTACGGACTACCCACCGAGAAGCAGTGTTCAATGACTTGCGAAGTACTTGTATAGATGTAGATACACGGTTGTTGCACGTATTTGGTAGCGCTTGTATATTCGAACTTCTTTTCATAGAGTGATTTTACTATCCATTGTTGGAGTGAGTTATGAAGACAACGGGACGCCTAAATCAGCTGGAATAAGCGGACATCGAACTTCAGAAACGAGGGCAGCACGTGAGCGTGCAGCACCTGAGTCGGTACTAAAACAGTATAAGGGATGGGGGCGGCGGCTGCTGAGATATAAACCTGCTGTCTCCCTGCCGAGGCGGAAAACGGAAGGCGACACCAGTTTACTACACGGGGCAAAAACAAGGGCCAAATGCCTCACATTTCCTATCCTCACTCACTGGAAGAAAATAAAAATTAATGTACTCGAATGTGACCTTCGCCACGACAACTGTACAGAAATTGCATAAGTCAATAGTATTTATAAAATTATTTCGATTTTCTTATACGGCTCCATAACACAGGAAATCGCTAAGAACAATTAATGAGGCTTCCACAAAACAGTTCGACACTGGGTCATCTATTGTTTATGAGACAAATGAAGGAGAAGACGTCTTAATTTAATACTCAGTGTGGGTCATAAATCAGTTGTTAAAAATGCGTTTGGTGCAGTAATAGAAAACAAATGAAAATACAAATTTGTTGTGAAGACATAAATAAAGGTAGAATTCAGTGAACCCACAGAGGGTGCTCATAGATGTTTCCATGCTGTTCTAAGAAAGCTTTGCATGTTTTCAACAATGATTAACAAATTTTATCTTCGGGAGTCGTTTTAAAATTCTGATTGGATTCTTTCCTTCAAATGCTCAACATCACTAATCTTTACGGAACAAACCTCATTTTATATCATACCCCAGACTTAAAAATCCATGCGTGTCATATTTCTGGGCCGTAGAGTCCATTCTGCTTGCCAATCCATTCACAAAAGTTTTAGTTTAGAAAGTTTCTCACAAAACCTCTGTAACGTGGGGCTGCTCCTCCTTTTTTCAACTTCAACTTTTCCTTAACAGGCAGCATATGTGCAACAAGACTATCTTCTATTGTAACTAACAACACTTCCTGAAGCATATCTAGGTAATTTACAGAACTGACAGTACCGTTAAAGAAATAAGCCCAATTAGCCCACCGCTGAATATCCATGCTTATACACACAGGTCAGTAGAGTTTGTCTCCACCGTCGCATGGGGATTCGTAGAATCCCAGTTAACAGAGTTGTGTCTGTTCACTATTCTGTTAACTTTAAAAGTAGCTTCGTCACTCCAGAGAGTACTTTTGTAAAACTTGAGATCATCCTCTTATAGGACTGTGTACAAGACGTAGAACAGCATATGCCTATGCGGATCATCTTCATTTAGGCTTTGAACTAAAGTAGGCTTATATGGTTTCAATTTCAGCTTTCTTGAACCCTTTGTTAGCTTGTTCTTCCTACTCCATACTCGGTGGACCTTTTCCTTCGATTTTTAGTCAGAGATTGCACAAAACATTAAGCGATAACCTTAAGATTCTCTTCCGTAGTAACAGAATTTGACCTACCAGAATGGGAAAGTTCTGCCATGGATAAATTTTCTTCAAAATTTAATCTAAAATTTAATTCAAGCTTGCCTAATCAACGCTGAATGTTTGGAAAACGTCCCACAAACAAATCACAAACATCGCTGTAATTTTGGTCATGTTTCCACCATGTTAGCAAAACAAATAACCTCTGTCCGGCTATTAACTTTCCATTATTTCTCAAATAATAGCAAGTAACATAACCACAAACTGCTAGTATCAACTGATTTATGGGTATTACCTACTATACAAGTTCACAAGTGACTACCACTATGGCAGCAAAACAAAGTCTAAGGATTGGTAATGAAAACTGTCTTCCACCCACATAATTTTTCTAAATTTTAAAAGGCCGATGACGGCATACATCGACAGACGTTACTAAACATTGTCGTACAATATGAAATTCCTTCAAAATTAATAAGATTAGTTAAATGTCTGCATAAGAATCATTTCGCAGTATAAAATCATCTTTCGAAGACACTGAAAATTTTAAGGTGTGCAATAAATTGAGAATCGGGGACGTCATTCCTCCTGTATTAAGTAATCTCACCTTAAATGAGAGTGATAGATATTTTGCTGAAACTGGCACGAAAGGAATCCGATTGTAGAGTGTAAAAACTACCAGACGTGCTGACGCGGTGAATTCATTAATAAACAATTCCATAACATGAGTAATTAGAATGATTCAAATACACATGCAATTGCAGAAAAAATTGAGCTGTGTGTTAATGGGGGGAAGGCGAAACTCTTTGCGACGTGTGACAATAATGCAACTGATTCCCGCTTGGCTGTAGACGGAGGCGAGCACTTCAAGTACTATGGGAATCTCTGTGGTTAGAGTAACAGAACAAATGCAGGCATCTAGCAGTGATTAACAGAACACTCGACAATTAGGAGAACTATGGCTAAGAGTGCGCAGTTGAGGAATAACCATAAATGTAAGGGCTGTTATCAGTAGCGAAACGAAGTCATTTTAGGTTTATACTTATTAACACAAAATCTACATGTTCAGAGAACTACAGCAGCAAGAAGGTAATACTTTTATGGAGTTTTTCTACAACACAAAAAAACGGAAAATGCGCACTCTTTCGTTCACCAGCGCTTAAGAGTACGCAAAACATGCCCAAAGAGTACACATTTAGCAAATGACAGAAATTAAATCTGTATCACCCTCAAATGAAGAGCACTGTTCGTGGCAACATCTCCCACACTTAATGCATTGGATCCAGTCCTCTGGAAACACCAAAATCTAAGTTCTCTACTCACAGATTTCAGTCTCTTCCTTAAAGTAGGTTCTTCATATCAAGAGCAGTGGCAACCTTTATTTGCTCATACTGGGCTCGCTTTCGGGAGGACGACGGTTCAATCCCGCGTCTGGCCATCCTGATTTAGGTTTTCCGTGATTTCCCTAAATCGCTCCAGGCAAATGCTGGGATGGTTCCTTTGAAAGGGCACGGCCGGCTTCCTTTCCTGTCATCCGATGAGACCGATGACCTCGCTGTTTGGTCTCTTCACCCATACAACCCCAACCCCAACCTTTATTTGCTTTCTCCATTTTCAATTAGTTGTCCAGCCTCACTGAACAGCTCTTCAGTTTAGATGAGCTTCCTGTCCGATTTTTGCACTTAATTTAAAGTCATTCGGAAACAACACCTATCCTTAGGACTCCATAGTGCAGTGAAGAGGTACAAATCTGCAGTTATGCTCTAAAGAGAGACCGAGCGGGGTGGGGGAGTGGTTAGCCCACTGTACTCGCATTCGGGAGGAAGACGGCTCAAACCCGCGTCGCGCAATCCGGATTTAGGTTTTCCGTGATTTCCCTAAATCGTTTCAGTCAAATGCCGGGATGGCTCCTTTGTAATGGCAGGGTCATCTTCCTTCCCCATACCTCCCTAATACGATGAGACCGATGACATCGCTGCTTGGTCCCCTCCCCCAAAATAAGCCAACTAACTAATAACCCTAATAGTACGCACGCGCTCATTGAGGACGTTATATGGTATGCGCGCTTTCTCGTACAGAAACAATGATTCCAAGCGAAGTCAACAGATGGCAGCACACGTCACATTTCTAAGACATGTAGATGGTAGATTGCAAGACAGCCTTTCAAAATGAAATTAAGATTTAAAGGCTATTGCTCGTGTATTCTGTGTATGACTTATGCAACAGAGTACCATAACTACATGAAGAAAGCTGAAAAGTGATTCTTACTTGTTTCACTTCGGAAACACAGGATCTGTGCACACAACTTCTATGAGGTGTTTCTGATACCACTCTGAACACATCCACGTCAGTGGCGACATGCTCAGTTTAGTCAACTGCCATGAACACCACCCGCGCTCTCTTTGGGACTGCGCACTCTTTGGTACATTTTCCCTATGCGAAAATCCTAATAAACTGAACTCTCAGTATGAACTTCAGGATTCGTTTATGTGAGTGCACTACAATGCTAAACGAGCTGTGCCCTCTGGCCTTGAAGGACCATTCGTAACTGACAGGCTGCTGTTTCATCCCTTGCCAATAACGTTCCAGTTCTCTGACGCAGGAATCCCTGGCAGTACTGAGAATTAAACTGAGGTCATCCACATGGTAGTCAGACAAGCTAACCACTCTGCTACGTAGGGGAAAATATTATAATACCGGAAATTATTGCGCAGAAAAGAAGCTTTAACCCATTAGAATACTAGAGAATGGCGGATTCGCAAAAAGCGGAAAAATATAGGAGTGGTACAAACACCGTAACGTAGTCATAGGGCTGAAAAAGAGTTGTTTCAGCTGGGCTGAGCATACAGTGATAATATCGGAAGTTAGACACTCTAGGAGGGTGACTGTCAGTACCGAATGGCAAACGACGCATTAGACAGAAAGAAATGTATAAGGCTTGAGTAAGAAGCTAATGGTCGGTAACGTCCTTGCAGTACTAAAGAAAAGAAGAATTTCTGAAAAATCCACTTTTTCATGTGCCAATGACTATCTATTTGCAACTGATTTTTACAATAGGCTGAACAAACGAAGGATACATTAATGTGTCCAATTAACTTGCAAGGAAGCGGCAAACCTGAGACTCTGGGGACAAAGTTCGGTTATGCCATTACAAGTAGTCAATTTTTTGATCAGCAAACGGATCTTCGGACAACAGAATTAAGACGCACATACAAATATGGATAGAATTAATTGGAGGTTATTTTCTATAAAATTCTATTTCATGAATAAAAAATTATGTTTTTTGGTTTTCGAGACGGGCAGTCAATGTGAACAATGCAGTAATGTTAGAAGTGTAGTGTCACGGAATAGTAAAGAGTTGGAAACGTGGAATATTGTCAACGTTTCGTTGCCTATGCCGAGAGCCAGAGGCAGTAGGTGAGGTAAGAGGATTGCGCATGTATCGGAATGTGTCGTCACGCAGGGGCAATGGCCTGGTTACGCACAAAAGGCGAGAGAGAATTGCTTAGCACGCAGGTTTGTGTTAGACGGAGACTTTCGTAGAGTGTAAGACAGAGGTATAGTGTCAGCTGTACTGCATTTCACAACTTCGCGTAAGTTTTCCGCAACAACACGTAACTCTGTCACAAGAACACCTAAGGGGCGAACACGACAGATAAGTCAGCAGTATAAGTGGAACGAATGCGTTCATTAGAAACGAACATGACGTCAGGACGTCGCTCGTGCTTCCTTTAAATACGCTAGCTTTGATAGCAACAAATCACTCGCAGTTAGACTTGCAGTTAGATGTGTACTGGGTAGCTGCGTAGCGCTCAGCTCGGTGATCGACATGTTAATCTTTATTAAGGAGATGTTGCAGTAAGGGCGGCCCATCCAGCAGAAGACGTCAGGGGACAGTACCAGCTCTGGTCCTCTCTGCTGCCACTGTCAATCATCAACCCAGGATTAGCGGACATCGCGGCAGACTTGCTCGCCGCCAATGCTGACCACATCAGTGAGCCGTCGTCGAGACCGTGTGGGCCCTGTGCATCCGGGTGAGCCGACGACGCTGGGGGACTGCAGCCCGTTCCGCCCGTCCACCACGGACGAGCCACCAGGAGGAGCAGGGAAGAAGACGGGGTGGGATAGAGTACACTCCACACTACGAGAACGCTTCTCGTGCCGACAGCGCTGGGACTCCAACCCAGAGAATCCTACGCGCAGCGGCCTGCTGACCGTCGCCGAGCCGAGCCGGACGCCACCAGCCACGCGTGGCCGAAGTACGAAGTAAGGACATTCCTCCGCTACGTCACAGCACGTGGCGCTGCGCTAGCAAGACTGGTGCGGCCCGGATCTGGTGTCATCGCTACGAGTCAGCGAGGACTCGGGGAAGGTTGTTGATATCACCAAGCTCAGCCATCCTGTGTTACGTGGGCCACATTGTACTCGGCAGGAATAAAGGTGTCATGAATTAATAATGTTTGACGTTTCTGATGCGTCCACAATCATTTCCTAGCATCCTGACAACTGGAGAGGTCACCACTCGGCCTCCAGTTCACCGTAGGCGACCGGGACCACCGGGGCGCCTACAGAAGGAAACTCTCCATAGTAACAGGTAGCGGCTATAATATTTGACATTTCTGCAGTGTTTCACAAATTCTGGTGGCAAAAGTTACAAATTGAGCGTCTGAAGGAGATAAACTCCGCTAAAGATTTAAATAACTGTCTACTAGATTACAACTAGTTAACGAGGTAATATTCGTATCTCAAGACCAATACCTGAACAAACATATCGCCATGGATTCCTCACAAGAATCTACCTGTGTTCTCGACTTTGATGTTGGGTCAACATGTAAGAATGCTGGAAAATTATGTATCTGTCATAGGTCTGGAGGCATACGTCTTCAAGAAAGGCAGCTCTGGAGGCGACCTGAAAACAGGTTGTAACACAGTTCATTTAAAGTAACACCTGCTAAGAGAGCTAATAATGCGAGTTTACCAATAAAGACGGCACATGCTAGTTACGTAAAACTGCTTACAGGACTGAACAACCCTATTGTTCAATCGAAAACGTGAGTATACCTCGCATCAACTATAAATCAGTTTGGGAAAACCTCAACAAAACGTTATGATTGAGTTGCTCCCGCTTTGTCATTGAGAAAAACAGAAATACACTTAAATAAGAACAATGAGTCCAGTGTTCGAACCTTCCCCACTGCTATGATGACTTCAGGCTTTTAAACTTGTTTTCAGATGGCTCATAATGCTCGCAAGTACTCTAAAAATTTCAGCCGGTGTGTTGTTTATTTCGCACGGAAAGTACGAAAAGCTTAAAAATTTCATGACCGTATTGCACCTAGTTAACCAGTTACATTTTCCCGACCAGATGCAGTTGGCTCTTATATTGTTTCGGCGCGAAACCTAATCATCAATAATAGAAAAGAGTAAAAAATTCATTATGTTGCTCTAACGAATGGTAAAACTCTCAAAACGGCAGATTATACTTAGCAGACGATATACAAATAAACAAATATAATTTACCACTAAAATATCATTCTTATTTTATCCCACTGACCATTTTGAAAGCGCGACTTGGACATGCAGTTTCACGTATGCCCCCGTCAGTTTCTGCAAATAGGCTCCTTTGCTTACTAATAATCGTCTTCTACCAGGGTCATTCCATACGTCATGGCAGCTCTGTTGTATCCTGCGATAACGCCACAACAAGAGAATGCCACGATGTGCATTGAAACGGTACCGCAGTGTATATCTGAAAGCCAACATAATACAGGGTTCTAATGCAGGAGATCATGGTAAAGGTTGAATTGAAACACAAACGTTGGAACTCTATGCAAACTTAATTTATACTAGTGCAAATGAAACAAAAATGACTCAAAATCAAGTACAGTGCTCCAAAATAGTTCTCAAGTGTATACACACCGGATTACCAACGATGAGGAAGATGCTGAATGCCATTGGCATTGTCATCAATGCGTGTCCATGTCAGCGAAATGCCTAAGAACATTCGCCCTGTTTGCAAAGCGCCTCCCAGGCAGTGGTTTCCTCAGTTGTAGAATAAGTCGAAGTTTCATAGACTGAGCTCTGATGAGTAGCGTGTGTGTGGGAGCACCCATCTTTTATCTCGACCAACTCCACATTGAATGTTTCAGGAGCTGGTACCGTGCCATCATCGCGATACGTTCACAGTCTGTCGGCTGATTTCGCTCATATTTTGTGCCGGGTGTGATGCCACACTTCGTTCGATATACCATAATTGCCATCACTTATAGAATGACCCTCGTATTATTACCATAAACTCTGCCTATATATTGTCTTTAAATATGTCAGCAATGAAGATTTTGTTCTTACATGAATATATAAGCACACTGTGTGATCAAAAGTATCCGGACAACCCCCGAAAAGATACATTTTTCATATTAGGTGCACTGTGCTGCCACCTACGGCCAGGTACTCCGTATCAGCGACCTCAGTAGCTATTAAACTTCGTGAGAGAGTAGAATGGGGCCCTCCGCGGAACTCACGGATTTCGAATGTGGTCAGGTAATTGTCACTTGTGTCATACATCTGTAAGCGAAATTTCCACACTTCTAAAAATCCCTAGGTCCACGGATGTGATAGTGAAGTGGAAACGTGAAGGGAAACGTACAGCACAAAAGCGTACAGGCCCACCTCTTCTATTGACTGACAGAGACCGCCGATAGTTGAAGAGGGTCGTAATGTGTAATAGGCAGTCGATCCAGACCATCACACAGGAATTCCAACCTGCATCAGGATCCGCTGCAAGTACCATGACAGTTAGGCGGGACGTGATGAAACTTGGGTTTCATGATCGAGCAGCTGCTCATAAGCCACACATCACGCCGGTAAATGCCAAACGACGCCTCGCTTGGTGTAAGGAGCGTAAACATTGGACGATTGAACAGTGGAAAAACGTTGTGTGGAGTGACGAATCACGGTGCACAACGTGGCGATCCGATGGCAGGGTGATGATATGGCGAATGCCCGGTGAACGTCACCTGTCAGCGTGCGTAGTGCCAATAGTAAAATTCGGATACGGTCGTGTTATGGTGTGTTCGTGTTTTTCATGGCGGGGCTTGCACTCCTTGTTGTTTTGCTTCCACTATCACAGCACAGGCCTACACTGATGTCTTAAGCACCTTCTTGCTTCGCACTGCTCAAAAGCAACTCAGTCATGGCGATTGCATCTTTCAACACGATCGAGTACCTGTTCATAATGCACTGCCTGTGGTGGAGTGGTTACACGACAATAACATCCCTGTACTGGACTGGCCTGCACAGAGTCCTGACCTGAATCCTGTAGAACACCTTTGAGATGTTTTGGAACGCCGGCTTCGTGCCAAGCGTTACAGACCGACATCGATACCTCTCCTCAGTGCAGCTCTCCGTGAAGAATGGGCTGCCATTCCCTACTAAACCTTCCAGCACCTGGTTGAACGTATGCCTGCGAGAGTGGAAGCTATCATCATGGCTAAGGGTGAACCAACACCATATTGAATTCCATCATTACCGATGGAGGGCGCCACGAAATTGTAAGTTATTTTCAGCCAGGTGTCTGGATACTTTTGATCACATAATCTAGATATATAAGTCACCTGATAAATCGGTTATAAGAACTTCATACGTGATATCGATTTTTGTGGTATCTGAAAGAGGTTCCATCATCAGACATTCACACGATATTCAAATAGTACTATCAGAACAGAATCATTAAGAAATACAGAGGCATATGCCATCAACGCTAACGGATCTACATTTCAGATGAAGGATATAAAGTATACGCAAAATATCTAGAGCTGTCAGAGCTTCCATAACACAGATTGGCGATCATTATTAAATAAAATTGTAATTTAATACACGCTATGTTAATCAGACACGTAAAATACGGAGTACTGATACTAATATCTACGTTTTCAAAGACTAGTTTTGGTGCACCACTGGTCAGTGTCTCACGGTTATTCCTTCTACTGACTCAAGAAAAATGTGTACGAAAACTCTTTTATATTCTGTGACAAAGCTAAAGAAGATTAAGTGGGCAATTGTGTCTGTTTCTGTAACGGATAATAACGTGCTTGCACGTATATGAATCTCGTTACTGGTGGCCCACCCCTTAGAAACATCGTATAAAGAAGTTACATGTACCGCATTTTCCCACGTGAATGCAGTAGTTAGTGTAATTAATTATCCTCTTGAACTACGAGGACGCGTTGGAAAGTAACGCCTACGAATATTTTTGTGGAAACTCTTAAAACTTTAACATTCTACATGATTATTCTTCATGTCTACTTATTTGCAGCCCTCTGCCGCTAGCGGGCTCGCAATTACAGCGCGTAACATGGCCGTGTGTAACGCAACTATGTCAATGCAAGAGAAAAAGCTGGCTGTAATATAATTTCGAATTTTAAGAGTTCATCCACACATGCAGCACCTCTCCTTCAGCACGACAATGTCAGACCACGCACGAGCGCTGCGACATCTGCAACACTCCGTCGCCTTTGGCTCACTATTATCGATCATCCTCCATATGGTTCTAAAACCTTAAGAAGAAAACTGGAAGACTTAAGTTTGATAGTGAGAAACGGGGTAAGCAGAGGTGAAGTTGTGGCTCCGTCAAAAAAGGCAAACATTCTACAGTGATGGTATCAACAAATTGGTCTCTCTTTGGGAGAAATGTGTTCGTTGTCAGGGTGATTATGTTGAGAGATAAATATATAGACATGGAGCTTAAAGATTTAGATCGTTAATAATGTCTGTTTTATTTAAAACACCTTAAGAGTTTTCACTTAAAAAAAATTAGGAGACATTACTTTTCAGCTCGCCCTCGTGCATATCGAAGTGCAGTACACTATGTTGCGCGCGACCACTACGGTCGCAGGTTGGAATCCTGCCTCGGGCATGGATGTGTGTGATGTCCTTAGGTTAGGTAGGTTTAAGTAGTTCTAAGTTCTAGGGGACTGATGACCTCAGATGTTAAGTCCCATAGTGCTCAGAGCCATTTGAACCATTTACATTATGTTGTTTCAATATTTTGCCCAGAAATGAATTATTGTGTTTATTAACACGTTGTTGATGCTGTCATGTTTTCTCTTTGCTACAAATACAATAAATACATTACTTGGTTCGTAATTTTGGATTTGAGACATATCTGCAATTGTGGAAAGCAAATTAATTACGAGTTATCCGAGTAAGTTGCTATGTTAGTATTTTTGTTTGATAGTTTCAAGAGACGATGTGACACAGTTAGTAAGCATTTGGAATAAGTTATTTTCGATATTCAGATGGAGAAGTATATTTATTTCAGTTTCGATCAATACCGACGCTCTATTGGCTTTTACAAGATCACACGTTAACTGTATATCAAATAATTTTGTGATTTCAAATACATCACTTCAAAGATTTTGGGCGTTGCTTTGTTAAAGACGTTGTTTCGTCTGCAATTCTTGAATATTCTGAGTAGGTGGTATGCTATAAGATACAAATTAAAATTTTTAACACTGAGCCACAGGCAACATTAAGAATTTTAATTTATATCTTGATCTATACCACTTCATGCTTCGTAGCATCGATGTATAAGAATGTTGGATCTCGCATGTGAAGAGACTGATTACTGTCCAGATGGAAATAAATGTTCACTTCTGTTATCAAGAGCGAGCACATACATCACTGCTCCCTGACACATAGCTCACTAGCATGAGCTATATCTGAGACTCTCTACGTCCGGAGGATTGCCGATGCAGTACGATTAAAATGTAAATTATTTTACAACTGAAGTAAAGTATGCATTTTTTCGATAACGTGGCAATACACCAAGAAGAATTATAATGAGGTTATTCCCACTATTGCTACTCAGACATGCCAAATGCTTTCTGTATTGTCTTTTATAAAACATTCTCTGCTCAGTGAGTATTGCTTAATGATACTGTGGGTATTTATTGCTCAATTGGCTGTTTTTCCTTCTAGATGTTCCTTTAGAATTATTTTTTTCAGTTGCTTCGACTTTTTTCTCCTGTACTTATATGTGCCTTGAGAGTGAAAGTTTCTCTTTGGCCTCATTCGTATCTTTCTTTATCCATGGCAACAAACTTATCTACAATTCTAATACGTTTCTACTGGGACAAAACCTTTACCTTATAATACTTTCACCGGCCGAGGTGGCCGAGTGGTTCTAGGCGCTACAGTTTGGAACCGCGCGACCGCTACGGTCGCAGGTTCGAATCCTGCCTTGGGCATGGATGTGTGTGATGTCCTTACGTTAGTTAGGTTTAAGTAGTTATAAGTTCTACGGGACTGATGACCTCAGCTGTTAAGTCCCATAGTGCTCAGAGCCATTCCATTTTTTTAATACTTTCATGTTTACGTCTTTCTTTCTGAATCCTTATAGAGTATAAATGTAAACACTACACTACAGACAACAAATAAAGCAGAATCTTTATGTGAGGGACCTGAATGACATCACCATTTTCAGAATTCATCTGTTGACTACAGTAGGTTGAAAGGTCCCATCATGATTAACGCCAGTGACTAAAGATAGAACGTTACATACGTTATTCATATTGTGTGATGGAATTTTCTCCAAATACCACTTCAGTCCGGAACCGCGCGACTGCTACGGTCGCAGGTTCTAATCCTGCCTCGGGCATGGATGTGAGCTAAGTCCTTAGGTTAGTTAGTTTTACGTAATTCTAAGTTCTAGGGGACAGATGACCTCAGATGTTAAGTCCCATAGTGCTCAGAGCCATTTGAACCATTTGAACCAAATACCACGAACGAAAAACGTTTGTTTAATCACATGTCAGTTTCAGCGTATGTAGTTGTGAATTTATAAAATTAAACTACGATTTCAAAGAGTTCAAAAATACGCAATGTTACTAGATTATTCACAGCTGACTTAGTTTATGCGTTATCTGTGAACAATGCGCCAACCGAACCGCTCACAATAGATAAAAAAAAACTAAAAAAATCAGGCAAAATGGCGAACTATCGAATTTTATAGACAATAGCATTTAAAAAATTCAATCGACTAATTTTTTCTTACAGTCAAAAAAAATTTTTAAGTCGTTGCTCTAATCGGCAGCTATTGTTAGTGACATGCATAAGCGATGGAGCAGCATCATATCTAAGCTTTCAGCAACAGCCTTACGCGCAAAACATAAATTTCAATGAGAGCAATAAATAGGACTAGATTTAACAAAGCGAACACGAAATGGACAGACCGCTGTCCCCAATGGGCCAATGTGGTATTGCACGATTGTTCTGGTAAGGCATATTCGTACGCGATTTTTCACATCTCCGTCATAGTGTACAGAAAGGGCCGGCGGATAACATGATTGTGTAAACCTTTTTGTAGCGCAGCTGCGCCAGTAGAGAAAGAACGCAAAATACAAGCGACGAACTTAGTGTCAACAACAGTGTGGGTGTAGCGACAGAAGAGTTAGATATAAAATGTACAACACATGAGTTAATGTTTACGTTGAGTAAAGGAGGCAATGTTCTGACCACCGAGAACACGACAGGTAAACAGAAGCCACTGTTTGTGTAACATGAGAAAGCAGAGAAACTAAATCTCAGCCGTAAAAGGTGACTCTGCAGCTTAACGGTAAAAGGACAGAACGTAGTTATTGAAGTGTACATCTTTCCTGAAACCGAGGCCCTTGGCTCGTGTGTTATAACGTTTCGTCTGTTAACGGATGATGAGTGACATTACTGCACATATGGGGAATTCAAAAAGTGATGATTTAGAATTTTATCGGGGGTAATACAAAGTATTCCATACATAATAATAACAATAATTTTATTTCATTTCATCCGGCCTTAGAGTGCTTAAGACCTATAACATTTTTATGTTTTCTGCCTTTCTTTTAGACCGGTATTGTTTCATTCTTTCGATCTTGCGATCCTTTTTCTTCAGAGATTTGGATCATTCGTTTGCTTTTGATTATAGCTTGGAATCTTTCCTTCTTATATTTGTTGCCTTTCCAGTTTCATCAGTTAGCATATTCTGTGTAATTAAAAGTTTTTTAAGTCCTTCTTCGTTTTCTTGAACTAATCTTTTTTGTCTGCAGACGAAGTCACAAATTTTTTTTGTTAGTCTGTTTGCATTCTTTTAGAGGATGTGCCTATAAAGATCTCTTCGCCTTTGTCTCATTGTGTCCGAGAATTTCTTGGTTTTATCTTAATGGGCAACGTTTTTGATGTGGATTAATATGTCGTTATGTTATTTGGGGCGTAGGATTTTTCTTAATATCTGCCTTCCTTTGATCTCCAGTGTTTCAGCTGGATCATGGTCGGTGATGGGCAGTGTTTCGTCTGTGTAAAGGCTTCTGATTTGATTACCTTGTAGTAGTGTCTTATTTTTGCATTCAATGACACGGACATTTTGCTGCGTGTGGTTTTGGTGAGTTGAACGGCTAGTTCATTTTCATTTCTTCTACATTTCATTGCCTTTTCTCTAGAGTATTCCAGGTGATCAATTCTACAAGATATTTGAATTATTTGACGATTTATGATTCTTGTTCTCCCACTTTGAAATGTTTCAGTGGGTTTTTTATGTTTGTCATTATTTTGATCTTTGATAATGACATTTTGAGACCAATTTTTCAGCTTTTTTTCGTAGTTGTTGTGTCTGTTCTTTGGCTTCTTTCCAAGTATTGGCCATATCATACGTAAAAAGTAGGTATGGATTTTGATGCCTTTATCTTTTGTTCCTGATCGGTTTCTACAATGGGTGTTTGTGCTACACTCTCTGATTCCTTTTTTTAAGGTGCAGTTAAGTAGCAGTGGGTAGAGTTCGATTCCTTGCATTACACTAGTTATTATCTGAAGAGGATCAATGACTTGTCCCTTACATTTAACTTTGGAGTACACGTTGGTAGGGTTTTGCGAGGTTAGGTTTTTGATTGTATTTACTAGGTTCAGTTCTTTTAATATAGAGATGAGGGATTTCCGCTCTATTGAGTCATATTTTTTTCGGCTGTCAATGAAAGTCAAAAAAATACGATTTTGATATTGATTTTGGCAGGCCATGAGGTTTTTGAGGTTCAGGACCTGTTCTGAAAATGGCTCTGAGCACTATGGGACTTAACATCTGTGGTCATCAGTCCCCTAGAACTTAGAACTACTTAAACCTAACTAACCTAGGGACATCACACACATCCATGCCCGAGGCAGGATTCGAACCTGCGACCGTAGCAGTCGCGCGGTTCCGGACTGAGCGCCTAGAACCGCTAGACCACCGCGGCCGGCGGACCTGTTCTGAGCAGGATCTACCTTTCCTGACGTCTGCCTGCAATTGTCTATATTGATGGTCTAATTGGGGTTCTGCTCTGTTTAGTAAGACTATATTTTGTACGTTAGGTCTTGGAACGATATCTCTCTGTAGCTGTTGGGTTCTGTTTTGGCCCCTTTCTTATGGAGCGGGTGGATGATAGTCGCCTCCCATTGATATGGAAGTCTTTCATTTATCCAGATTTTCTTCGCTGAAGTTTTGGAGACACGACAGGATATTTTTTATGAGAACTTTTGCAGACTTCAGGTATAATTTGATTTTCTTCCAATTTTTTTGATTCGATATGATTTTTTGTGATTCCTCAATGGTGCGTGGTTCAGAGATAGGGATAGTGGTTTTTGATGTTTTTATATCCACTGGACATAATTCTTGTTTTCATCTTGGAGTTGTAGGGTCTGTGGTTGTTTAGAGGCTTACAAAAGTTTCATGTGTTGTTTCTGATGAAGTCTTCGTTGAGTAGAAGGAGGAGTTAATCTTCTTTATTGTTTTGAGTTGACTTCGATCTTGTCAGAACATTGTTCAGAAATGCCTAACCACGCGAGCTTTCAGTCAGGCTGTAACACCTGTTTTCGACCTATTTTATATGTGTATCGATAATTCTATGTCAATTTGTAGCGGTACTTCTACAGAATGTTGTATCTATTATAGAAATTCCTTGACTATGTATACATATTTCAGTTACGCGAACTTTTGAATGATGTTGTTTAAACTGTACTTGTGAATTTAAATAACTACTGGAATAGTTGTTATATAGTGTACTGTAAATAACTTGGTTCATAGTTAGGGGACATAGGGTTGAATGTAAAAGATGTAGGGAAGCCCCTCAGCTACGGAAGTAGCTTGGCGGAGTGGATAAGGTGTCGTGGGCGCGCAAGTGTCAACTCGTCCTTTGTGACGGGTAAGGAGTCTCGGCTGAGCGGTGCTGTGGTTAACACCTCAGTAGCAGTAGCGGATTATTGTGGCTCATATTTGTGGCGTTTTGAGGCTAGAAGAGCTTAAGGACAATATTTATGGGCTTCGGATGCTGCATTATCACGCCGTGGTTTTTGGTCCTATATAAATATAATTCCGAAGCCAAGAAGATATGCGACACGGCGAGGCCAATAGTATTGCTATAACTGCATCGCCGCCAGGTTAATAGCCACTGCAAATTACGCCACCAGTGCCACCAGCCTTCCACTAAATTGTTTATATTTCACACTCTGTAAATGAACCAGGTTTTTGTGAAACTAGGTTGATTTTACAATAATAATCTTGGTTCTACTAAAAACTCTATCTCACACCCGTGGTTATCCCAAATCACAAACCTGGACGGGAATCCCGTCCAAGTGAATTTAATTCCGAGTGACCTACTTTATTATGAGAAAGTGGTTGAACTTGAATTTAACTTTGTGTTGTCATTTGCACAGCCAATTATACTTTTGAGTAGGCTAAAAGACGGCTTACGAAAGCACATTAGTTATTTAAAGAGTTATAGTTTGTTGTGCCTTACTTAATTAATAATTAATGATGATAATACTTACCATTTCTCATACAAACTGGTGTACTTTTGTTAATGAACATTGGTCTTCAAATCAAGAAAGTTTAAGGGTCCTCATGTTCTAGGTTAGTTAGTTAATGAGGCAATGCAAAGGCTCCTTCAGAGCCAGTGTAGTTAGATTTGCATTGTGTTAAGTTGTTTCAAACCGAGTTTAAGAAAGAACTATTTACTGCGTTATCTATTCTGATACAAGTTGGTTAATGCACAGGCGTAGAGAACGTGTGCTAAGCAATGAAGTTATACATTATGATGTTTCGCAGACCCCTGATTTAAGTTCAGAATCATTTCAAGCTTTCCCTGTTCAGTATTGCTACCAGTTTCATGTGTGTCGGTAACTGGTTTTATAAACTGTTACACCTAGTTGATTTAAGGTACGTGTTGTTGAGAGGCATATGTTACTGTTTATTATCTCATTCGCCATTCATTTGTTAGCAGCACATTTATCTACAAGGTTAGATTACTGTCTTGTAGTATGAACAGATATAAGGAAAGATTTAAGTGTGTGTGTGTCAAGGAAGGTTAGGTTAGCCTTAGCACTGCCTTCTGATTTATCATTTTGCTTGACACAAAAATGCCTAATTAGGCTGGCAACCGGTTTTAATATGTAATGTTACAACTTTCTTTTGTGCTGGGAGAACGACTGTTTCTGCCCCACCGTTTACTGTTGGTTATACTTTGCCGGAGGGTTTCGGAAACGAAGCCCAGTTTGATTGTTCTGTTTGCATTACGTTATCTCACGGTAAACTTACGTTAGCATCGATCTCCTTTCAACCCTTTCGGTCACGAATTATTTTGTTCCTGAAAAGAAAATCATGGCTTTTCTATCCAGTTCTTCGAATTAAATTATGATTTTTCAGGTGTATAAAATATTCGGAGGTGCCCTCCAAGGGGGGATACAACGCTTCCCCAAATGAGGACATTATGTTCAAGTGGGAGCAGTAGAAGTCGATAAGTAAAAGTATTTTATTTGATTTTATTTCACCAAAATACATAAATTACACAAAGACTGCTTAATGATTATATACGTAAACGGTGGTTCTACACTTGTGAAGAATGATACTGAAAGAAACAAATTTTTTCCACCTAGACATAAGTGAATGTTACGTATTACACAATAAAATTTAGTTTTGCCTTTGCAACCCGGTTTCTTGCAGCTGTAAAATGATTTTTTTTTCACTGACCGCTGGAACATGCGTAAGTTGTCCAAAAAAGCATCACCCTCTGGACTAACTTCGGCACTAGCTCGTGCTGAAGTACTTTGACTTTCACTAGTGTGACGCCCCTTTTCCTGGAAGCTGGTTTATCTATTTTTGGCAGTACTTTGGCCACACTAACCCTAAAGTGAAGCAAATCAAGGGTCTTATTTTTAGGAACACCTAATTCTGATGCGTTTTTCTTGTACTTAATCCATGCATTTACATGTGCAATATTAATTGCATGAGTAAACATGCGACCACTTTCAGGTAGCAAAACCGGCTGTAAACTGTCGACAATCGTGTTCGGTTTCAAAAGCGGTTAACTGCATGTTTCCTTCGGGTGCAATAGGCGTGGCTGTCGACCTGCCATGTCTGGATACAAAGCATGTGAACAGACATCACACATGCCAATCTGGACACTCAAAGCTACCTTTCAGTCTGTTACGTCTAGAATGGATATTTTTATTATTCAGCCTTAGGTTGGCTGCGCTGTAACAAATTCGTACGTAACAATAACATTCTTGCTGCCAGTGCATTGTCGTTTGGATGGGACGAGTGTTTCGTGATCATCTCAGTGTCACTTATCATGCAGTTAGCGGGCTTTGCGTCTTGGCTACACAGCTTACAATATACTGTATGATATAAAAGTCTAATGTTGCCTTCATCATTGTCCTCTTGTTCAGAATTATCGCTAGGATCATCGGATAGATCGTCAATTTCAGATGAATTGTGGAGCTCTATAACTTCTTCTTCTGCAAGTGGCCTTTGTCTGTCTTGGACACGGGGCATTGTGAAATCATCGTAAGATGACTAAAGAGACAGCGAAATAGTATCCTAAATTTCTATACTATTACAATCTTTCAATCACAATGTCCTCATTGGGATACATGTATGAAGTTATAAATATGTCACTTACATTTCTTTCTGAAAGACGCCTTTTGTTTTGACCTTCAAGAATACACCTTTCTACTCACAAATAATTTTTTTTACCGAAACTCAGGAGATATTAACCAGCTGATGGACTTTTTACCTAAACTCAGGAGATATTAATCAGCTGATGGAGGTACAAAGATTAATGGCAAACGTGTAAGTGACTGTGCACATTCAGTTCTGTTTTGTGGTACCATAGATTGACAGGAGATGTCGACACTGTTCTCAAATAAACTCTCTGCTTGTGACAATATGAGGAGAACAATTACAAATGACAAAATTTAAAGAATTTTAATATAATAATCATTTATTTAATATGTCTTTGCCGGCCGGGGTGGCCGAACGGTTCTATGCGCTACGGTCGCAGGTTCGAATCCTGCATCGGGCATTGATGTGTGTGATGTCCTTAGGTTAGTTAGGTTTAAGTAGTTCTAAGTTCTAGGTGACTGATGACCTCAGAAGTTAAGTCCCATGGTGCTCAGAGCCATTTTTTAGGATGTCTTTGTATGAGGACGTCATGACCAAAAGGGTTAAGGTGGTCGCTGGTACCGTTACAAGGCATCACAGTGCAGCTTTCCAGTATTGATTCTTGGTTTGATGTGCTCTGAGAAGCTTTCTATTCTTGACTTCAGACAGGGCCGATTCATGAACATCTTTCACTTGATTGCCATTCAGTTTGCTTTACAAAAGTTTTCTCATCCTTTCGGTATACTCTATGCTGACTACACTTTTACGTTGCCCATGCTTGATTTTGTCCTACTGTAAAATGCCTAGTTAATTGTATGTGGCAGTTGATGGCTTGTCTATTCGTCATTTCGATATCTTCACGTTCTGAGATTTAGCCCTTCCCTAGCACCAGTGTGGGCCACTTGTGTAAGCTTAAGTTCTTGTCGACATTGCTGAAGATTCGGACTTAAATTCTTCATTGGGGACTGGTTTTCAGTTTCGAATTTATCCTAAAGCTTCAGCTCATCCATGTACATCAGGCGAGAATAACAATAATATAGTGGTAGTAGCAGTTGGTGTTGTATAATCGAGGAAATTGTGGGAAAACCTAGGCAGCTACTTCTGATGAACAGAGCGAGTGAAAACTGAACACACCAAAAGAGGCAGTTTCGAAATGAATAAAACTCAGAACAATCACAGCATTTCTACTTTCAGGACACATTATTCACACATACAGGAAGAAAATTGTTACACTAATATAAATTTGAGAATTCTTTATTTCCATACTAGAACTAAATTTCGACAACTCGTCGTAGCACGTTAGTCAAGGTAAGCAGGCAGAAACAGATTGTACCAAAATACCTCGAAAATTTCTAAATGTTGTCCATCCCTTGCGAACTTCGATTGGTTTTGCAGCCTCTCACAACACAGACACGAAGACTCTCGACATCTTCAACACGGGTTCGAAACACAAGAACTTTCAAATGCCGCCACTATTAAAGCTCTTGCATTCTGAGGCCCCGACAACGGAGAAGCTAGAGAACTGGTTCACCTCTTCCTACCTATCTGTCAAGGAATCTGTTGTTTAGAAGCAGACGGGCACTAACATTGGAATAAGGAGGAGCTCGGTTGTGCATGTTACATTACAGAGTCGAACTGAAAGCAACACATCTTGTAGTAGATTACATAGAGCAATCTCTAGGGAAGGGTTGGTGAAAACAACTTAGATGTAATAGTAGCGACTTGAGCTCATAGCAACGGTTCAATATGCTGACCTCCTGTCTAAATCTATGCATTACAACATAATCCAAAGAGGGAGGCGAACCCTCGGTTGAAAATCATTGGGCTTGCAATGACTATTACTTCACTAGTGCTCTCCACACAGTATTTCTTTCACGATTGCTTATGAATTATCTCTCACAGGAAAAATCGCAGTCTCCTAAAATTCTTCTGAGGGATCAACTCGTTCTCAATAATATGGTGCAGCTCTGCTAGATTTAAACGACACAGTTCCATGTAAATTATCTAAACACGTCAACAAATTTAATACATTTAGCAGTTATAAAATTCTTCCGTATACATAGATTAATCTTCCCGGATATTACATTTTACTGCATAACACACTAAATAAATGTCTGAATATTCCTGCAGCGAGTAATACTTCATAATCGAGAGTCACACATGGACGTAAACAGGTGTAAACCCTACCATGGAGATATCACAATCGACTGTGTGTTGCTTTTCAGCGTAGCACCAACACAGTACTCGCGTTATTCAGTTCCTTTTTCTATGAAACACAATCGTTTTACAACCGTGTATATTACATGCATTCTTCATTCAACGCCACGAACCATTTAACATGTTCATGTTCCACCATTAGTTCGCTATCTCAAAATACTTATTTTATATTTGCCTACATGTCGGTGTAATTTTTGGTACTAAGCGTTTGGGATATACTCTACGCCGCACTAAGCCCACAAATTATAGATTTTTGGCAGTATTTATTTTTCTTTTTTTCAGAAAGATCGTGAAAATTTTAAATAAAAATTGCTTAAGTATTGTTTTAACGGCGTTCGTCGCAAATATAATCCCACTAAACATACACAGAGTGTATTAGGTGATAGGAGCACTTCTTCTGATGCAAATATTATTCCAAGTAATGGAATAAGATTTCGGTGAGACGATTTTATGGGAAGGCGTAAGTGCTTGGTTATAAGATTAACTTTAGCATAATAAATATATTTGATTGCAGTTATGATTTTTAATGGCGTTCGACAATTCTTAGTAAGTGGAATTCAATTATGAATGGCATCTTAATTTTTACAGTAAAATGTTTCGCGAAAACAACGATAAAATGTGTTAATCGAGCGGCCAAAGTCTATGGAATCAGCGCACTCTGACCACCTTTATGCTGTTCGGCCTACGAAGGATGCAGATGCAACTAACATTTCCGAAATTATTACTCATATGTAATCGTCGTGGAACACAATCACATGCTTAATTTATTCTTTGTGAGAAATTGTATTATATCGTTTAGGCTCTTAATCGTGTTTTATGTGAGAGGACGAATATGTGAACAATTGCGCCCTGAGGATTTAATGATTTATCGGCTAATACACCAGAGGTGGACTGAACGTATATGCTAAATGTGGCGTGCCTGGAAAGAGATATTGGTGAATACTGCTATTTGTCGCCATTCGTCGTACCGCAAACGCCGTGAGTCTTTACTGCGATTTATTGATGGTCCCTGTCACTCGTGTAGTGCGGCTGTATATGAGCAGCTGATTCCGGCAGTGTCCGCAAAGCCCATTACGTGGTATCATTTAGTCTGTTCTGACGGAATAGTTACTCAGTTGTTACTCCATATTGACGGTGCCGCAAAATACGTAGTTGTTTCGTTAAGGTTCTGCCAGATTAATATGTTGTGTTTAGGCGTTTCTTCAATTGGAGAAGAGTTGTAAAGATGATCAAGCTTCATTAGTGGATCATGTTAATAAAAACGCTACCATGGGTTTGCTGGACACTATGTAACACCACAGCTCTTATGCTGTATGGATTTATTTTGCTTTTGCTTTATTTAATGTTATAACATTGAGTATCTGTAAATGTGTTTGAACAGATAACACAAAATTGTATACTCTTTTCTTTGTCAAACTTTTGATGTCGTGATTTGATTCTGTGCAAAGTAGTGTATCTGTAATTTAAATTCTTTGTCCATTTGGAGGGAACAAAACTTGCTGTATATAATTGTAATTTTGTGTGAATAATTTTTTGTAGAAGTGTCAATATGTGAAAATGTTCTGTTTTATTTAATGTATTTGGTTGCTGTTATGTAAATTGCTGATCCTCACTTAGGGCTCTTAGTTATTCTGTATGTAAAAGGTGTAGTGGTTCCCCTCGGGAACGGAACTGTGTAGCGCGCGCAAATTGTGATTGGCCTAGGTGGAAAAGGTGGAACTGATAGGCAGTCGGGGACGAGCGGCGAGTCGGGGACGAGCTACCAGTCGGGGACGAGCCAGCAGTCGGAGACGAGCTACGAGTCCGTGAACTGCCATGTAAAAGATGCATATTGTGCTGATTCCGAGAGAGGCTTTTCCTGCTTCTTTCCAAGGCCTCGGATGGATGGATAAATAGCTGGAACTATTCTGGTGTTTGTATCTATCATCGCCACCAAGAAATGACAGTGTCCAGCAATTCTGCCTACAATTCCACCTACCAACATGCAGTTGCCACCACATTGCGCAATCATTGCAACGTAATACTATAATGATGTACAGCGAAGGATCAGCTTAATGGATGTGCTAATGTGCTGAAATATAAGGTAATTTGTATCTGAATTTATGTACCTACCCTGATTTTTCTCCTCATCATAACACCTCTCAGGTTCCTCTCCGTTTGAGCTAAAGTGATATCCGAGTGTCCTTACTAAAAGAAATTAAAGCCTAGAGTTTTGCTAATTAATGCCTCTTGAACTTAGTAAAAAGAAAGTTAAAGTTAATGTGGCAACAGAGTGAGTTAAAGTAAATATTGTTTGCTGAAAATATTCCTATTAAAACTGCTCATTAAAGTGCTGTTGCCAACTTCAAAATTAAAAGTTCTTAAGACTGAGGCTTATAAAGTAAATGATCACATTGTTGCCTGTAGTAAATTCTAAAAGGTGAGTCAGTTTCTTGCAATTTTGTCAACATTGTGTTTCGCTGTAGTAAAAGTGGGAAACTGCAATAGTAGAAAACTATATGTTCATGATTTCTAAGTGTTTGTCTCTCTTGTGTATTAGAAGTGCATATTAAGAGTAATGTTATAAAGACCATTCACTTTGTGTAAGCCCTGAAAGTAATAGTGTGTTTCGGTATATGTTATAATTTTGCAAATAGTTTGTGCTGCTCTATCTGTTAGCTTCAATCTTAAAACGATAAACGGATATTCATTGGACCAATATATTATACTAGAACTGACATGTGATTACATTTTAACGCAATTTGGGTGCATAGATCCTGAGAAACCAGTACCCAGAACAACCACCTCAGGCCGTAATAACGGCCTTGATACGCCTGGGCGTTGAGTCAAACAGAGCTTGGATGGCGTGTACAGG
The DNA here is from genome assembly GCF_023864275.1 of Schistocerca cancellata. Lineage (NCBI taxonomy): Eukaryota > Metazoa > Arthropoda > Insecta > Orthoptera > Acrididae > Schistocerca > Schistocerca cancellata. The sequence continues at coordinate 577,582,915 of NC_064629.1, forward strand.
TACAGCTGCCCATGCAGCTTCAACACGATACCACAGTTCATCAAGAATAGTGACTGGCGTTTTGTGACGATCCAGTTGCTCCGCCACCATTCGCTAGACGTTTTCAATTGGTGAGAGATCTGGAGAATGTGCTGGCCGAGGCAGCAGCCGAACATTTTCTGTATCCAGAAAGGCCCGTACAGGACCTGCAACATACGGTCGTGCATTATACTGCTGAAATGTAGGGTTTCGCAGGGATCGAATGATGGGTAGAGCCACGGGTCGTAACACATTTGAAATGTGACGTCCACTGTTCAAAGTGCCGTCAATGCTGAAACGTCCCCTTAGAACAATTTATGAATTACTGTGCTGATAAACCTCTTACATTATTTGCTTTTCAAACAGCTGAGCAAAACTGAACGTACTCAGACATTCACTAAAGTGACACACAATATTTTTAGCGCAACGCAATCTGACTTTCAATAATCCCTACAAAACAATGGCCCTGACTAACATTAACCTATACCTTTCACAAATGACTTACCTCACAAAAATCTTCGTTACTCGAACTATTGCAATACAGCGAGCGCCACTACTGCCAGCTAAATAAAAGATTCAAACTACGGAAGGCACTAACTACTGATAGGCATAGTTAGCAAATGAAAGATTTTAATAGAGAACAAACAATGTATTTACCTTAATAATCATAATACATATGCCATCCAGTCTTACAAATTTCAAATCTCCGCCATTTCTCTCCCCACATCCACCACTACTGGCGGCTCACCTTCAACTGCGCAACGCTACACGCTGTTCACATCCAGCTGCCCAACACTACAATGGCAGACAACAATGCAAACTAGCCACAGACTGCACACAGCACAGCCAGTGATTTTCATACAGAGCGCTACGTAACATTGCCAATAAGAAAACATAAACAGCCTACTTACATAGCCCCCATGCTCCCCACCAAAAATTTTACAAATTGTTTTGGGCTGTGGCCTATACAGATTTAAAAAATTTTTTCATAATTACAATAACAAAGAAATCAAATGCACGCACTTATTGATACAATGTTGGTCAAAAGCTAAAATTTTCGCACAGTCCATAAAGATAGTCCTGATCATTCATCATAATAGTAATTACAGTTTTTTTTCACAAAGTCTCATTAGTAAAAGAAATTGCACACAGAAGTAGTCGATTTCCATGCAGTCTTGAAGAAAAAAGGTGTAGACCCACTGTAGTCCTTGTAGAAATAATGGTATTGTTGGGTCCTCAAAGATGCAGATCCACTGTAGTCCTTGTAGAGATGGCCAGCAGCCATCTGTTGTGACTGTGCAGGTGCCCAATCACCATTGAAGAGACTTGCGGATAATAGAGCAAGTCCATAACCACCACTTGTGCACTCACAAAGTTTTTGGAATTGTCCTTAGAACCAGCAATGCTGTTATCCAGTCCCTTGCTGAATTATTAACACATGTGCAAACACTAACAGTCCCTACTTCTCACATATTGTCCATATAGTATGATCAACAGAAACGTGTGCAGTTAAATGGAACTTACAAGTTGCTTAATTTGATGAACTGCTGTCAATTACAATTTTATAACATAAGAATACAATAACAAAGGTACAAAATATATAATTAAAAACATAATAATACAGATAACATTTTTGGTAATATGGGCTTTACAAAAGAATTGAACTAACATATACATCAGTGTTACAGGAATTATGACATAAGTAAATACATAAAAGATCAGAATAACTTTTGAAACATCAACTTTACACATGAGCATTAAAACAAAACAGAATAAATAATGTCTAAGCATATTTACAACGTAAATAACATAGTATTAGAAAAATTCTACAACATAACAACATCAGCTAAACACATAAAGACAGGAAAAACACAAATACACAATGGTACACAAACACATAGAGGGATAAGACAAAAGGAAACGACAGATCTCCCTTCGTTCATCATTATTCACAAAAGGTCCTATCTAAGCCTGCTTTCTGTATTCTGTTCACATCCTCTTTCAAAAATAGTTTTTCACCACTGTACACTACTTTTTTGGCCAAACCATTTTCTTATATATTCTCAATGCATTTCTTCCAATTCATCATAGTTAGTTTCTTATATAGTCTACCCCCTCTTAAGCTAACTTAAATCTACTGAGCTCAGATATATATACTAAGGGACGAGGCAATGCAGCAGCACATAACAAATTAACACAAACAGCAAGGACAAAAAAAATACTAATTGGCAAAGCAATTGCAATATTACAACTAATATAAGGCACTGTGCAGCAAACAAGAAAAATAAATCCGTAGTAAAACTGGCTTAATAGAGTAATACAAAGTCAAATTCAGTAACACTATGCCTGGCAAACAGCAGCAGCAAATGAAATAACTTATACCTAAACATGACAAAGCTCAAGCTAGTACACTAAAGACAACAATGCAGATAAGGGAAATCTCTATTCTATGTAATTAAAGTGGTGCACCACAAAAAGTTATTCTACCAAAAAAATTATCAAGTAGTTGAAAAGAAAATTCCGTATGCAATTCCTGTGAAGGGAAATGTCTTTGTGCTCCCCCATTTTTGGGAAGTGTATTACAAAATTAGGATTTACTGGATCTGTAGACAGAAAATATTTATATTAGTACATCTATAAAATTCTATTTTAACCAATGCTGCAGTGCAGCTAGAAACTAGATATTAAAAAAAATGAAAATATGTACAAAGGAAGGCATGAAACATCATTCATTAGCCATATGGCATTTCATAAGGTAGTAAAAATCTCTCAACTATAAAGACAGTAGTCATAATCAGGTGTATAGACATAAAATATTTCTCATCATTTTATTAGGCATTTCAGTAAATCATAAATTAAGAGCTCCACAGTGTAATCATATGTTTTCAAGTTTGAGCGTGTCGTATTTGGGATGCTTTCTACAAAGGAATGTCAATAGCGAGGATAAGGGCTTCCCTTTTTTTTTCTACCTGTGCCTCTGAAAACGCACACACTAATGGGTTTTTCTCCAGGCGTCTGATGCAGCTGGGTGCCCACGACGCATTACGTGCAGGTGGTCACTTAACTTTCTTACGGAAATATTTATGACAGCAGTTTCCGCTACAGTGCCAGTCTCATATACAAAATTTCACGGGTCGAGAATTTGCATTGCAAATGTGTAGAAACAAAATCTTATGAATGTAACAGTGTCCAAAAAATTTTCGCCGGCATTGTGATACATTCACGCATTTACACACATTTCATAACTCTTAAAGTATGGTTCTTGGTTTCCAACATCCTTTTTCATAATCCAGAGTCCCTAACCACTACTCATTATTCCTTACCTTATTCGTCGACACTTCTTCAATATACCACCATAATAAATATGTAGCATAATCAAATTCCTCATATATGGTAGCATCATCTTATTGATCATAAACATACCTCAACAGCATAATACACATCGTCATTATAAAAATAACATCATAACACCTCAGTCAAAGCTCAAAATCGTCGTAGCTTCCTCCAATAATTAAAAAAATTCTCTGCTCATGTCAAAAGTGTCATCTGCCTCAAACGTACTTTAAAAATCGTGATCCCATACCAAATATATCATTCAAAGTTCTCATAATATCACAATGGATATGAAAAAATATGAACAGTTCACAAAGTACAGACAAAATACAATTGCGTAAGTGTGAAGTTATACAACGATGTAATTACGTAAACATCTGTCACTGATGTAGAAAAAAAATGTTTGTCTCTCAGTTGAATGATCAGATAGCTGTGTAATTTATGTATTGGAGAAATATGGTACCGATGTGTAAAGTTGTATAAGCAAATACCATATTAGCTAGTGCTCCTTGTGCTCGCCAAACACATGGTACACAAAGTAGGCGTGTACCCCCTGAGGATTAATGTAATTATACCCTCAGGTGTTACAGATTACAACAATGGAATGAAATGTATCACGGAAAACCTTTGTATCATTGTACTTCAAATATCTTTAAAAATAAATGATTTAAGTACAAAATTAATCACTCAAATACGTGTCCTGTAGCACTAAATGAGCGTCTTGCTGTTAGATAATCTCTGTGGAAGTGTCGTAATTATTGTCCTCCGAAAGCTAAGTTCTGCAGAAGTCAATGTACTTACCTCATGATAAACGAAAGTGAAATGCTTTGCGTATAGATATCTTAGTTATTACGCTTATTGTTGTGATGAAGAAAGTACTGTGCTGTAACGTATTGTTGTGCTACAGAAAAGGCAGTCTAATTGTAGCTATACCACAAAAGTTACTACTAAAACATGTTGTACTTTACAGAAGAATTCAGAAAAACTGTGCAGATATAAAACAGAAACACCGCAATAGCAACATTGTAAATTGTCACTCATTAGTAGTGTCGTGATAAAATCGTGTAGCTGTCACTTAAACTAACCAATGTGTCATCTGGTATCTCACAGAAAGTACTTTAAATCCAGAATGTTTCTTCAAGTAAACCAAAATGTTGGATTAAAATCTCGTTAGCAGTACCGGTATATGTCCTAAGTATGTAAGCCTGATAGTCGTTACGTAATCGTACAGCTAACAAGCAAGAATGTACAAATACAACACTGTGTCATCTGTTCACTATAACAATGCATTCGTAATTTCTGTTTAAAAATGTTCCCTAGGTTCTAGACTGGATATTTAACTTCAAACATTGTTGCATGTTAACAGTTTCTGAAGTCTGACAAAGCATACTAGAAATGTGAAGTGAAAAATTTTATAGCAAAGACTAAGTTAAAAAGCAGATTATCTTTCAATAAACGGTTTTACATGTGAAATGTGGTGTAAACCTTTACTCTTCCTAGTACGCAGAAGTTCAATTTGAACAGAATTATCATGTGGTATACGTCAGTAAAGAATACGGGAATTTTTCTCAAGGTTAGCGTCTATGTTATTTTTCTCTGAGCCAGCCGGCGCACGCGGCTGCCTGCGGTGCGAGTCATTGTCTGTTTCTTTGTTGGCGCGTGTTGTTACTGGGATTAGGAGACCTAACTTCTACAAATTCGCCTTGCCGAGAGGGCCCAGCCCTGTTAGAATCCCGCCAGTTCTGATGAAATTCACGTCTGTCGTTATGATTATATCGTCTGTCGTCATATCGGTAGTTCCTGTAATTTCTTTCTTGTCGGTCACGTGGTGGAGAATTTCTCCCTGAATTATCACTGCACGGTCGACCATTGCGTCTGAAGTTATTCTGTCTCTCGTGATAATAATAGTTCTGGTTGCCAAATTGTCTGTTTCTATGATTGTATCTGTCATATTCATTACTACGGAAATGCGATCTTTCTCTGTAACTATTACTCTGCCAGTGGTTGTCATACGGGTGGTGTCTGTTTTGGTCACGATTTACGTTGTAAGAATAGCCTTGTCGTGTCCAGTTATTATTTCTTTCGTCGCGGAATTGTGACGCATGTGACCTGTAATTGTTGTGTTCCGGTTTTCACGTTCCGCGATTTCCGCGATTGTCAGTGTCAATTTCCAGTTCTTGTAACAGTCCTGAAAAGCTTCAATGTCGTCTTTGCAACGTCCTGCTAAAATAATATGTCGTAAATGTTCAGGCAGTTTGATTAAGCAAATGCGGATGAGTTCTGAGAGGCTGTATGGGTTTGACAGGTACTGATTCTTGTGCAACGTGTCTTCAAAATATTTGACAAGACTGGAAAATTCAGATTGTTCAAAGTGTTTCATCATCATGATGCTATGTTTTACTCGGTCTTGTGTAGCTTGAGACCAATATGCTGAGAGGAAGGCATGGTAAAATTCTCCTTCACTGTGACAATCGTGAATGACCGATCGCATTCTTACAGCTGGTTCATTCTCTAAATACCCACACATAAATTCTAATCTGTGCTCTAACGATCAGTTGGGAGGAAAACAATGAGAGAATTGATGGAGCCATGCTTGTGGATGAATGTCGTTGCCAGAATTCTTAAATGTTTTGAATTTACGTGTAGTAATGAACAGCTTATAGTCAAAATCATCATGTCGGCGAGTCACATGTCGGTCATTGTTACGTCGTTTCGGCGGTTCCATCTCAAAATTCGGTGTGCCTTGCCAATTTCTTTCACAATTTCCGAAGTGCCTTGTGTTATTATTTTGTGGTTGTTCCGTATTTCTATGTCCCTCTTCCCGTACTGGAGTGCGAGTGTCCTCTGAAATATGTAATTCTTGTATTACCTGCGTCAACTGATCTTGTACTTCCCGGATTTCTCTTTTGTACTGTGTATTGATTTGATTCTGATTTTGTTTGAATTTCCTAATTTGTTCGCACTCTTCTGCGTCATTAAAGACTACTGGTTTTGTGTCATTCAGATTATCATCTACCTTCGTAGATAAATTATTTAGCTGATCAGAAAGTTCAACTACTTTCTCTGATAATGAACTAATTTCCTCCATGTGTCTTTCTACTGTGTCCTTTAAGTTTTCCTGAGTTTTTGCAAGTTGCATAACCAAATCGGTAGATGCAACTGAGTCCATTTTAGCTTGCAAGGTCTCATGATTTTCATGAACAATAGTTTGCAGTTCTTTTATGGCTGCTTCGTGATTCTGTAAAGCCTTTTCATGACGCGAAAAAATAGGTTGGAAATGCTCACAAATTTGTGTTTTTACGTCATTACAGACTTTTTGACATTTCGATTCGATTTTATGTAACTCACTAGTTAAATCTTCACGTGTTTGTTCAAGCATGGTGTGAAGATTTTGTTCCATTGCGTCTAACTGTTGCTGTGTTTGTCTCTGGTGTTGTTCCATTGTGTCTAACTTTTGAAGCTTTTGCTGTGTTTGTCTCTGATTTTGTTCCATTGCGTCTAACTTTTGAAGCTTTTGTCCCATTTGTTGCATTAATTGTAATAACAATGCACTTGTGTCTGAAACATGTTCCTCAGTGCTTTTCGGCAGTGAATTTGCTCCGGCAACATTCACATTTTGACAAGCGGAAAATGTGTCTTGACTCATTTGAGAAAATGGTGAGAGCCGAAAACCTGAGTCTACAGTATTTGCAATATTGTGTTCTGTCATTCCCGATTCCTGAGGCGAGCTGTTGCCGACCGATCGATCGATAATGCTTCCCTGTTCACGACCTGTTTCACTGTCTACACCATTATTTGACGCCCGCTCCATTTCCCTATGCACAGTTACCAAATTACTACTTTGAATATTAGTTAATTCATTACATGGTGGCGTTAACACACTGCTTTCGTCTTCACTGTTATTTCTCAGTTTACTTTGGAGCCTGGTATTACGTTTTTCACACGCCATTATTGTCACAATATTTCACACGACAACACAGAAAAACACAATTTGAAGAGCAACAATAAGAGAACACATTAACATAGCACTGAAAATAATATCTAGTTAATTGCAAGCGCAGCTGCGAAATACTTGGTGCAAATCTACATGCATGACACAAGTGTTTTACTGTACAACAATGAAAACCTACAACTACAAAGGAAATTCTCTCTACAATTACGCGCTAGCAATAAACAATAGCTACACTAATTACACAAACTACAAGAAAAAATCAGAAGATTCCAGTGAGTATCCTCGGCTAAGGGTCGACATATGAAACGTCCCCTTAGAACAATTTATGAATTACTGTGCTGATAAACCTCTTACATTATTTGCTTTTCAAACAGCTGAGCAAAACTGAACGTACTGAAACATTCACTAAAGTGACACACAATATTTTTAGCGCAACGCAATCTGACTTTCAATAATCCCTACAAAACAATGGCCCTGACTAACATTAACCTATACCTTTCACAAATGACTTACCTCACAAAAATCTTCGTTACTCGAACTATTGCAATACAGCGAGCGCCACTACTGCCAGCTAAATAAAAGATTCAAACTACGGAAGGCACTAACTACTGATAGGCATAGTTAGCAAATGAAAGATTTTAATAGAGAACAAACAATGTATTTACCTTAATAATCATAATATATATGCCATCCAGTCTTACAAATTTCAAATCTCTGCCATTTCTCTCCCCACATCCACCACTGCTGGTGGCTCACCTCCAACTGCGCAACGCTACACGCTGTTCACATCCAGCTGCCCAACACTACAATGGCAGACAACAATGCAAACTAGCCACAGACTGCACACAGCACAGCCAGTGATTTTCACACAGAGCGCTACGTAACACTGCCAATAAGAAAACATAAACAGCCTACTTACAATGCGAACAAGAGGTGACCGAGACGTGTAACCAATGGCACCCCATACCATCACGCCGGGTGATACGCCAGTATGGCGATGACGAATACACGCTTCAAATGTGCGTTCACCGCCAAACACGGATGCGACCAACATGATGCTGTAAACGGAACCTGGATTCATCCGAAAAATTGACGTTTTGCTATTCGTGAACCCAGGTTCATCGTTGAGTACACCATCGCAGGCGCTCCTGTCTGTGATGCAGCGTCAAGGGTAACCACAGCCATGGCCTTCGAACTGATAGTCCATGCTCCTGCAAACGTCGTCGAACTGTTCGTGCAGATGGTTGTTGTCTTGCAAACGTCCCCATCTGTTGACTCAGGGATCGAGACGTGGCTGCACGATCTGTTACAACCTTGCGGATAAGATGCCTGTCATCTCGACTGCTAGTGACACATTTCTCCTCCTTACACGAGGCATCACAAAAACGTTTCACCAGGCAACGCCGGTCAACTGCTGTTTGTGTATGAGAAATTAGTTGGAAACTTTGCTCATGTCAGCACGTTGTAGGTGTCACCACCGGCGCCAACCTTGTGTGAATACTCTGAAAAGCTAATCATTTGCATATCACAGCATCTTCTTCCTGTCGGTTAAGTTTCGCGTCTGCAGCATGTCATCTTCTTGGTGTAGCAATTTTAATGGCCAGTAGTGTACGTAAATGATTGGGCGGACAGGATGGGTAGCAATCTGGTGGTTCAATTGGCTCTGAGCACTATGGGACTTAACTGCTAACGTCATCAGTCCCCTAGAACTTAGAACTACTTAAACCTAACTAACCTAAGGATATCACACACATCCATGCCCGAGGCAGGATTCGAACCTGCGACCGTATCGGCCGCGCGAGGGGAGCAATCTGCGTTTGTTTGCCGATGATGTGGTGTTGTACGGTAAAGTGTCGAAGTTTAGTGAGTGTAGGAGGATACAAAAAAAAGGAAAGTGTAAATTGATGCCTATGAGTAGGAAGATCAAACATGTAATGTTCGGATACAGTATTACTAGTGTTCTGCTTGACATAGTCACATCGTTTAAATATCTGGGCGTAACTGTGGTAGGGTAGGCGAGTGGTCGACTTCGGTTTATTGGGAAAATTTTATGAAAGAATGTTTCACCTGTAAAGGAGACTGCATATAGAATGTTGGTGCGACCCATTATTGAGTATTTCTCAAGCGTTTGGGATCCGTAGCAGGTCGGATTGAAGGAAGATATCGAAGCAATTCAGAGGCGGGCTTCTAGGTTTGTTACCGTTAGGTTCGAACAGCACTTAAGTGTTACGGAAATGCCTTGGGTACTCAAATGGGAATACGTGGAGGGAAGGCGACGTTCTTTTCGAGAAACACTGTTAAGGAAATTTAAAGGATCATCGGCATTTAAAGCTCACTGCAGATCGATTCTACTGCCGCGAACATACATCGTGCGTAAGAACCACAAAGATAAAATACGAGAAATTAGGGCTGATGTGGAGGCCGGTGTATTTGCGAGTGGAACAGGAAAGGAAATGACTAGTTGTGGTTCATGGTACCTTCCGCCACGCATTGTACGGTGGCTTGCGGAGTATCTGTGTAGATGTACATGTAGAGAGTAGGACGGCTCGCTAGTAGCAGCAGTTCGATGGTATGGGCATGCTCAGCCACAGGTGTTAGCGAAAGATGGGTTAAGGTGACAACGGAACTTGATCATGAACGTTGCCTGTTGCCGTTAAAGCGGCAAAGACCTTTCGATACCGACCCAGAAACAGCTAATTGTTATTGATAATTATTAACTACAACCCACAAAATAGAGATTTCAGTGATAAGCAAACGCCATTGTTTCAGCAGCAACTAAGTCAACTGACGCATGTACTTTGAAACGATCATTTCCAAAATTTCCCGAAATTCTGTGAACTGTGATTAAAAGTTTCGAGTATTCAAGCGGTTGAGACAAGCTAAGAGTAACTGTTCGGACATGGTCTTGCCAACAGACCCACGGCGGGTTGATCTTGGTCTATCGCTAATTTGTAAGACCAAGAGCAACGTTAAATGTGTATCTTCACCTTCAATGTGAGGTATGTTAACAATTCTGAATTTACTGACGAAGACCGTAAGTGGCGAGGAATTGCTTGTAGTGCTAACTGACCAAGAACGTGTTGGATGATTCGTTCTTAATTCCAACTTTCACTGTGTCACTAGCTTACTCTTCAGCTTTAGTAAGTGTAGTGAAACTCTTATTTCAGCAGTAGGTTTTATGAGTATACGTTTTGCCACATTTCCTTTTGTGTTAATATCTTGTTATACAATGAATGTACACTCCAACATAAAAAAACGACGTACCACGAAGTAATTATCCAAATGGGACGAAAATCGGTAGATGTGATGTAAGTGTATAGACGAACAAATGATTACAAATTCAGAAAAAAACGGTAGTTTATTCAGAAGAAAGAGCATCACAAACTGAACAAGTCAGTAAGGCGTTGATTCACACCCGACCCTTATGAAAGCAGTTATTCGGCTTGGCATTGATTGATAGATTCGTTGGATATTCTCCTGTGGGATTTCGTGCCAAAGTCTGTCCAGTAGGTGCGTTAGATCGTCAAAATACCAAGCTAGTCGGATGGCCCTGCGCATAATGCTCCAAACGATCTCCATTGGGAAGTGGTCTGGCGATCTTATTGGCCAAGATAGGGTCTGGCAAGCACGACGACAAACAGCAGGAACTCGCGTCTCGTGCTAGTGGTCATTATCTTCCTGAAATGTAACACCAGGATGGTTTTGCCATGAAATGAAACAAATGGCGCCTAGAATATGGTCGACGTACCGATGTGCTGTACGGGTGCCGCGGGTGACGACCAAAGTGGTCCTGCTATGGAAAGGAACGGCACCACAGACAACCACTCTTGGCTATCGAACCATGTGGTGTGTGGCAGTTAGGTCTGTATCTCACGGCTGTCCTGGGTGTTCAAAAGTGGTTCAAATGGCTCTGAGCACTATGGGACTTAACATATGGGGTCATCAGTCCCCTAGAACTTAGAACTACTTAAACCTAACTAATCTAAGGACATCACACACATCCATGCCCGAGGCAGGATTCGAACCTGCGACCGTAGCGGTCGGGCGGTGCCAGACTTAGCGCCTAGAACCGCTGGGCCACCCCGGCCGGCTCCTAGGTGTCTCCTGACACTTTTTGCCTTGCAATCGGGGCTCTTTTCGAAACGATACTCATCATTGAAGACACGTACTCCAGTTAATGAGATTCCAGGCCGAAGACGTGTCTGCCATGGTATTTTTAACGTAGATTTGTCGATAATTCCATATTAATGAAGTTCATTTCAGCTGTAACGTAACTTTTTACCTAGAGTTTAATCTTGTTTTCTCACCTCTAAAGATTCCTACCTTAACATTTTGTACTATTGTTATGCATCATTATGAAATTTTTCTCGAGGAATTGGACTTCTCATATGCAGGAAGAACTGAGTAGCCACAGAAACCAATGAGGTAGTGACTGTACTCTATGTTAGTGGCGCTACCAACGGCATCTGTGTCCCAATGTCAGGAGTGATTTGAGCTCGTCTGTTGGGAATAACAACCTCAGTCGCATTACTTGACGGACATCAGCCGTCACAACTAATATTCCATTATTATACTGAATTGATCACACATTCGAATCGAGATTACACCAGGTGGACAAATCCAAGTCGACAAATTTAGACGCGAAAAAGCATTCGGATTCTGTGGGACCCGCCGAAAAGTGCGTATGGGAAGAGTCGAAACTCTCAAGATCCTCTAAAAAGATGAAAACGAAAACGATTTTCAGAATGAGAACTATAAATGTACTAACAATGACCAAGATCTATAAACTTAAACAGGTAATACATGAGATGAAACAGAGAAGTATTGGGATACTAGCCATGGAAGAAACAAGATCTACTGACAAAGAAGCAGTTGGCTCAGGAGCTTCGTAGTGCTGAAAGGAAAACCAGGAATCAGAATGAGAAAGTGAACACACATCTACACGCATTTGTACAGGATTTGTAGTAGACAACATGTACGAGGGTGGTGTAATTGAAGTGAAGAGTAGGTCAGAAGTGATCACGTTCGACAATGTTCCATTACGTGCCCCAACATATGAGTTTATCTCCAGCATAATAGAACATCATCGTTTTGTGGAGCATGTTTTATGCTGTGGGGAGACATAATGTTGTATGGCTATACTGAGCTCCAATCTTTTAAAACATTGTACTCACCAGTCACATTGCCCTTTTCTAGGTTGCATTCGGCCCTGACAACATTTTTATGTATGAAAATGCACGACAGCATCGAACAGCGCAGGTTGAAGAGCTCTAGCAACGAGAGGATGCCCGACGAATTAGCTGGCCTGCCCTTGCTAAATTTTACTTCAGCCGAGAACGTGTGGAATGCGTTGGGGAGATGCATCAAAGAACGTAGGCATGCATCAACGACCATCCAGCAGCGGTCATCCAAGCTTGTGGAGGAATGGAACACCCTACCGTAAGAACTCTTAACCGAACGCGTGGCCAGCATGCGAACACGTTGCAGAGCATACATTGTCGATCGTGGTGATCACACACACTATTAACAACCACGTCCCACCTATTGCAAAATTCAGGGAACCATTACGAATCGCGGTCTTCAGTCTAATCACTGCCTTAAAAAAAAGTGGTCTCATGTGTATTTCTTTCAGCTATATTCTGTACTATACCGCAGCAGTTCTTTTTGTGTTTACTCCAAACTTCACAGGGAGAGCTATGTTACTTGCCAGTCATACATCATGAGAAAGTTCCTTTCTTGCTCAAGTTTTGCACACCCGTGTATGCAGCTACATTTTTAAATGTGTATATGTTTAGATGGGAATAAGGAGCGTACAAATACTTAATACTCATTTTTTGGTTAAATACGAATCCCCTATTCTATCACTGAACTCGTAGACCCCATAATCGACATGAGAAACGATAAATGGGGTGGGGACATTCGCCTAAAATTTTAACGGTGTCCGAATAGTAGAGATGCACATCGCACGACATATACTGACACATAACGTTTGCGGAGCTTAGGGCTCTAGTAATTTATGAGGGTCAACCACGCACATCCTGCAAAACACGCTTAAGGGGAGTGCCCCGTAAATAACGTACTGCGATACCGTTGACATATTTGTCACCCCACAAAATTTCTACAAACAGTGGTGGTGTGTACCCTGACACTGACAGAGTGGCTAATAGTGATCGAACACACAGAGGTGCAACTCAACCGATACGAAAATTCGATAATGTAGTTCCATCTAACGCACTGAAAAACTGAGATCAGTACTGTCTCTAAGGACATCGCCGTAGAAATGACGTTAAACTTCCTCTCTTTTTTCACCGCCAACAAGGTTTTTCTTGTAACTTTACACATGGGAAACCGTTAAAGATTTTTCATACGATTTGGCTGTAAGCACAGTAAGGCGAAAAACATGACAAAATAGTCATGGTTTGGTTCCTGTGGGACGTCAAACTTAGACGTCAACAAGGTCGTCACATCTTATAGTATAGCACCAAAGGGATTCCAAATTTGTATCTCCAACTTCACTGCGTAGTGTTAACTGGGAGTCCACAGACGTCGTAAAATAAGTGCCATACTATGTTCAGTATTTCTGTCGTAACGTGAAATAGTTCGATGTAATCCACCTCTGATGTACCTACATGCAAAAAGTGTACGGGATGTTGAAACCAAACATTCCCTCTCCTTTTTGCATCACTGGGAGGGGACTCACTACCGTATTTTTCCAGGCTACATTTCTTTTTCATAATTCTGAAACCTCAGTATCACAGTATCCCATTTCATTCAGCCCTGTCTATGATACCTCCTGTCATTTTCGTTCTTTCTTTTAAATTCACGTATGTCTCAGTTACTACAAACTGCAGCTTCTCTTCATTACATACATCTCCAGTCTATGTAACTTCCTCCCATATTAGGCTCACGTTCCACATTCTTAGTCATAGAGCGTCATTTCGTCAATAGCTGCTAACCAATCCCTTTATTTAAGCCATTTCTTATTAATTCGCTTTGCTATACGTCATTTAGCTGCACGGATTTCTGCTCCTGGTTGTTTAATGTTTTCCATCTTTTCGTATCCCGGATGATTACCAAGTGCAGATCAAGATTTTTAAATTTCTCGCAATCTAAAACAAGTTCATCGTCAGTATACATATTATTTTGTTCACATCTTACAACCAAAAGTTATACCACCAACTAATTTTCTTGAAAGTCTCGGGTGTTGTGCTCTTGTTCAAGCTAAGGAGTCATATGACCTAAGGCTTAAGCATCTGAAGTAATTACCGCCTAGTAATCAACCAACTGTATTGTGTGAAGATATGAACCATCAATCTATATTCCCACAACATGGAATTTTATTGTTCTGTTACGAAGATATAATGAATCATATATCTTAAACTGAGTTAGCGCGAAAAAACACAACTGCAGTGAAGCTTTCGTAGTCTCCCATTCCTCAGAAAGAATGTTTCCTTAACTGCTATATACTGTCTAAAAAGTAAGTGAATCGTAATCAAGTGGGATTTTCACGAAATAACGTTCCTCTACATAACTCACAGGTTGTAAGATCTGTCGTCATTGACTGACTTACTTAAATATAAGATGTACAACTCGTTCGCACAAGTTCAACGTAATGATCGGAAGTGAGTCAGTTTATGAGACAAACTATATATAATTTGTTTGTGAGGATGGCTACACGTTGGCCTGTGACTAGTTGCTAAATCGCACACTGGCTTAAACTGAATAAGAAGTAACTTACTACTCTTTAACACCACTCATATACCAAGTGACAAATTGAAATTTAGGATTTTTAACTATGTGTACTCCTTTTTTAATTAAAATTTGTCTGTACGATAGAAGATATTGTCCAGGAGGAATTACGTAAGTCTAGATTTTGAATGTACTAAGCCTGTTAAATACTTTCTGTTATTGCACAAATGGCCATAGATTTATGTGGCTGCATATAGAGTTTTTCTTGCGTCTGTGAGATAATATTTATTTTTTCTGCTAGTGTTTCAGCAGTCGGGATCACAGTATTTTTCAAATCATGGTGCTTTATATACGACGAAATTATTTAGCGATAGCTTATTTTTATGAAGGAGTGGTTAAAATTCGTATTTCCTTGACGATGCTTCTATATAATAATTGAGGGTAAACACTACATAGTAATCTCAATGATTCTATCTGTGTAATCAATACTTCTTTATGCTAAGTGGTAGATTACACTAGAAAGGTAAGTTACTGATGACGAAATTAGCGAAACTTGTTAAAACAATTTGTTTGTATCTGGAAAGAGCAATAACAGACTGAGAAAAAGTTGCTGAACTAAATCGTTTGTGCAGCTCAGCTATATCCTTCCTCCGTTTAAAGCTGTCATCAGTGGCTGCACCTTATGGTTAGGAATATTTTACTCTGTTTATAAACTGGTGCACAAGTGATACATTCATTATTGGTGTCACTCTATCAGTCGTTCAGAGCTGTATGTACACATATTCTCAAAATTAATAGAAAACCTACTTTCAATGAAAGATGTTTAATAGTGGCATATTTTACCGTTTCAGGAAGCTTCCCAGTGCTATTGATATATTGCAGTTATTACTAAGGAAATTAATTACTTATTTACAACAACATTTTACGTTTGTGTATAGCATACCACCATGTTCACATTAGTTCTTCGCTCCGGAGGATGTTCAAACTTCTAATAATTTAAGTGGAGGATACTGGTGCAGCTTCTAATTGCTTCAGTTTTTGTGAAATGACACATTAATATATTTCCCTGCTTGTTCAACTCAACTATGTGATACTACTTTTGCTACTACATATAGGATGCGATTATTAAAGTAGTTGAAATTTAAGAACTATCACTCACAACAAAGTTGCAACATATCTTTGTTAGTCTCTTGTACAATCATTGGCTGCCCAGTCTCTAGTTTCACAATATTTCATATCGTTCGAATTGCATAATCTACACCATTATTCTATGTTATTGTTTCTTTATTTCTTGACTTTCTAAAAACTTTCCATATAATAATACAGTATTATTTTGTAAAATGTATGTAATACAAAATCTTGCCTTTTCCAGGCTTTATGTAACTTTCTATTTCCACATTATTAGCTATTTTAATCCATTAAGTTATCATTCGTTGACTTGTTTTTAATGGCTTTTCTAAGTTACTTGTTAGGAAAGATACTTTTAATTACTGACACAATTTATCATGAAATACATTCCATTTCCAACTATCGATTTCCATGTATACTTCATCCTGTTCTGTCTTTTTATACGAGACCAAGCTGTAACGTAATGTCTCCGAATTTTTCATGTGAAAATTCTTAAAGCTTTTCAAATAATACAAACGTTATTAACATCCTACATCTTTATACTTCATGTCTACATATTTACTTCCCAACACAGTCATCCTGGCGACGAACACACTTCTCCCAACGAGACACCAGTTTGTTGATATCTTCACGATAGAATGTTTGTCTGTGTTGACGAAACCACAACTTCATCTCTGCTTGCACCACTTTGCCACTAACAAAGTGAAGTCCTCGAAAGTGTTCTTTCAGTTTCGGAAACGGATGAAAATCGGATGGGGCTAAGTCGGGACTGTATGGAGGATGATCGATGACAAAGGACTCAAGCCGTACGATTGTTGCGTCCGTGTGTGGTCTGCCATTGTCGCGCTGAAGGAGAAGGTCCCCTATGTGTGGACGAACTCATCGAATGCGAAACTTGATTACAGCACATTGTTTCTCACCCACCGACATAGTTACATTACACACAGCCATGTTACACGTCACAATGCGGAGTCATTTAGGGGGTAGCAGGTTCAATTTGCGTCAACGAAGCGGGAAAGCATGACATTTAATACCTCAATCGATACTGAGAACAGAATAAAAATGCGGAGATATTAATTTTCAGCTCGCCCTAGTACTACTCTTAAAACAATGTATCCTGGTATCATTAATAAACTTCGTTGTTTTGCGTAAATATGTGTCAGAGCTACATGGCGCTATAGTTTCATTAGTTGCTACCATATCAAAATTCATCGTGACTTAGGGGAACGTGAGGTAATACTGGGTAGGGGGGTGAAAGCGGGTATCGTGTTTCTGATGTCACTGTTTATGCCCTCTAGTGGAGAGACACAAAAATAAACTCCCGTTGTGAAGAGGAAGTGATTTCAGGCGTTCCCCAAGGTAGTGTTATAGACCCTTTGCTGTTCCTTATCTATATAAACGATTTGGGAGACAATCTGAGCAGCCGTCTTCGGTTGTTTGCAGATGGTTCAAATGGTTCAAATGGCTCTGAGCACTATGGGACTTAACATCTGAGGTCATCAGTCCCCTAGAACTTAAAACTACTTAAACTTAACTTACCTAAGGACATCACACACATCCATGCCCGAGGCAGGTTTGCAGATGACGCTGTCGTTTATCGACTAATAAAGTCATCAGAAGATCAAAACAAACTGCAAAACGATTTCGAAAAATATCTGAATGGTGCGAAAAGTGGTAGTTGACATTAAATAACGAAAACTGTGAGGTCATCCATATGAGTGCTAAAAGGAAGTCGTTAAACTTCGGTTACACGATAAATCAGTCTAATCTAAAAGCCGTAAATTCAACTAAATACCTAGGTATTACAATTACGAACAACTTAAATTGGAAAGAACACATAGAAAATGTTGTGGGGAAGGCTAACCAAAATCTGCGTTTTATTGGCAGGACACTTAGTAAATGTAGCAGACCTACTAAGGAGACTGCCTACACAACGCTTGTACGTCCTCTTTCAGAATACTGCTGCACGGTGTGGGATCCTTACCAGGTAGGAATGACGGAGTACGTCGAAAAAGTTCAAAGAAAGGCAGCACGTTTTGTATTATCGCGAAATATGGGAGAGAGTGTCACAGAAATGATACAGGATTTGGGCTGAAAATCATGGAAAGAAAGGCGTTTTTCGTTGCGATGGAATCTTCTCGCGAAATTCCAATCACCAGCTTTCTCCTCCGAATGCGAAACTATTCTGTTAACATCGACCTAATAAGGGAAATCAGAGCTCGTACGAAAAAATGTAGGTGTTCATTCTTTCCGCGCGCTATACGAGTTTGGAATAATAGAGAATTGTGAAGGTGGTTCGATGAAACCTCTGCCAGGCACTTAAATGTGATTTGCAGAGTATCCATGTCGATGTAGATGTAGAAGGAATGACTACATTGGCGTGTTGTTGCTGTTCAGTTCACCGCGTCTGTGAAGGTAAGTTTGTTTCACGTTACGAGCCGACGAATTTTCTTTCATTTCTAAACTGCAAATATTTCATGTAAATTACAATTATAATAAATCTATTTAGCCAGGAATATTTAAAGGCCAGTAAGTATTTATACACTAGCAAACGACAGGGATCTGGTCCAACAATAGCCTGCTTTTGTTTCGTTTTTATGACCTCCACACTCGTTGTAAGCCAGGTATGCTGATTGGGAAAGACCTGGCGGTAATATTGCACTGAAAACCATTTTTTTTCTTTTTTCTGTGTAAAACATCCTGAGGACTTACCACTCGACAAACAGACAATCATTAATCCAAGAGAGCGCGGAAGAGGGCGTAGCCGAAGTGTTATCGTGTAGGGTGGGTTACTTGAAAGCTGCAAGAACCTTCAAAGTTACTCAAAATACTTTAGAAGATAGATTAAGAAAGACTAGGAGTCAGAAAAGTAGAAAAAGACATCAACAAAGCATATGAACCAAAAAGAGGCACACGTGAAGAATCAACATAAAAATGTGTGTCGTGAAAAATTCTCAGGCGTTCCACAATGATTCTATCGATGAAGACTATAAAACCAAATAAGAATTTAAATGCATGTATTGTAACGACGTACTTTCTAATTCAGAAGTAGGAGCACATTGGATTCAACGCGGATAATGTCCTTGCTAGACCCACGAAAGCTGCAAGAGAGCAGATGATAGGGATTATTTTACATGTGAATTTTGTGAATATTATTGTTAGTTAAGTTACGTTTCAATAACCATTTCTGCTGATTTTCCACCGAAAATGTTGTTATTCCCATGAAGTTAGTCTGCGTAGTCGCTCTTACCCACAAGTGGGGTAAGACCAGGTAATTTGACTTTTTGTATAAAGGAGACTGTCATTAAAAATTACTGAAGCTGATTTTATTAATAAATATGACACTCTCTATGTTAAATTGTTTAGCTCCAAAGAGCCTGCCAGTGTTAGCCAGTCTTACCCCAGTAGTCCTACAACATATACAAATATAGCAATTATACGTAGATATTTTGAGGAAACATTATCACTATTTGATAGTGTTCATATATCGATAATATCAGCAAATTCCCTGATGTACTAGAGTTTTATACTTCTATTTTCTTTATACTTTGCCTGGGTATTGGTGATCTTTTTCTTTTTAACATAGCCCTTCAAATAAACTCAATAAAACTAAAAATTTATGTATTATATCTAGTACCAGATTCCTGTATAAAATTTCTGAACGAGAGCACAGACATTGTTCAACCAATAAATTGCCAAATAAATGTAGGTAATCATTTGAAATAAGAGAAAAATGAAAGGAAGTCTAGAAAATGATACTCACGTTGAAACACCATATTTTACGCTATAGAACAATTCCGTTTTTTTTTCAAACGTTGTTTTGTATAAGTGTGTTTTATCAGTGTCTGGGTCTCAGCTCATGCTGACTGCTGTGGCTCTGGAACTTCTAAGGAAGTGAAGAGATTATAATATTTAGAGCACATGACTGGAGAATTATCAAGAGAATCGTAAATAACAAAAGTTACAGAGATCCCCCACTACTGTATTGTTTCGTCCAGTCTATAATTACATACTCTCCAAACTCAGGTTTGACTAACAATTTGAAGGCTGTTTTTCCGAAGGAGTTTAGGATGATGTTTAAGGAAGAATAGCAGACACATTTTCCTTTTGTGCCGTAGTTTTCGAACGCAAGGGTAAAACAGACATATTTGATCCACATTCATCATCAAGTACCCTGAACAAGATAAGAAACTTGTTGCAGAGCTGTCAGAAACGATGTCATATCGGAATTATAGAATGAATTTATAGCATCTATATATCTTTCAGATATATGGTCATATCACAAGTCGCTCATAACGAACACAACCATGAAAATAACTGAGCCTTCATCTTGTGTTGTGAATCTAGAGTTATCAGAAATATCCGTCTATTATTCTAAGCCTGTGGGTGCCAATCACAGAGCAAATGCCTTTCTATATAATTAAATCGTCAAACGTATCCGCGATTTGTGTAAATCACAAAATATGATCAAAAATAAACTACGTTCATACTTAAAACAGGGAAAAATTAACTTTTCTAAAAAAAATCATGTTTCTGAAAGTGAATGTAAATCATTTTTGGCAAATATTCGGTTTTTAAGATCAAGCCTATTGTCAAACTGATGTCTTTTGTTAAGATGAAATGAGCTATGGCTGATTTACACTGATTTACAAAATTGAACTTACGACTTTTATAAATATCTCTTCTTTGAACAAAGACTGAACTTAAATATACAGCATGAAGATTAAACTGCTGATATAATGGTTCTATTTGCCTTTTAGAAGAACAATTTCCTCTCTGAATCTAGCTTAATATAAGTTTAGTAAAATTAACCAACTCCAAATTTTTTTCTTTACTTTAAAAGCAATTAAAATATTAAATTTTCTATTAACGTAAATTAAATGACTCGCTAGAAAAACTGATGCGTCATATAACATTCCCGTACCCTGATTACAACAATCTGCAAAAATTACATATTCGTATTTCAAACCGAACAAATGTTCTCAAATAACAACCACTCTTTTTGATATAACAAAAATCCAGTATCAAGGATAATATCGCTATTGTACACACAGGCGATTATCAGCATCAATATCATTTAGACAATTCATCATAAAGTCTACATAGCGATGGTTTAGAAAATTTCAGTGTCCCTAGAGATCATTTAGAGCATTAACACCAACATAAGTATTAATTGTGTTTCTTCCACGTACTGTCAGCGGTTACCTGTCAGGGTCCTGGTATCATGTGGATCTCAAGTTGGGGACTCAATAATGAATCTAAATTTCTCAAAAAGTTTCCTGCAGGTGATCCGTAAGGTGTTTGGAACAGTATTCTGTAACAACAACTCATAAACACCACTATCTAGTTGCTGATCTACACATATCACTTACATCTTCTCTGTTTCCCATGTGACTCAAAATGTAAATTTTTCTAGCGTATAACCACTTATAAACAAAATATTTATCCCTGCAGTCACATGATGTTCAGAAAAGTACAGTAACTCTTCTTCTACAGAATTCTCGGAATCTTCTAAAAATACAAGAAGAAAGTCTAGCTAGGTTTTCTATATCCTAATGTTCCAATGAAATAAACTAACTTAGCCTCTTTGTCAGATGTATTGTGATCTGCTTCTGTTCTGCTTTCTTTCGAAATAGTCCATCAGTTTAATGACATTGTCCTCTCGGCTTAAAGCACAACAGGAAATGGCTCACTGCTCTTTTCATCGTATGAGTAAAGGTGATACATGTAACTGGCTTCTATTGAGCTCATACAAAGTATTGAGATAGTGTAGCGAATGAAGGGGGAGATTAAAGGAAGGAAAGAAATCTTGAATAGTTCAGTGGGTATCATCGAAATCCAACTCAACAGAGTTGCACACGCTGACTCCCCGAGAAATTACGGAGAGGTTTGAATTTTGATTTATTACACTGGCGCACGCTCGAGTGTGAACATATAGTGAGGCAAAAGCTGTTATTCAGGGCGTTCAAGCACACAAAAATTTAATTTTTGAACGGGGCTAGATTTCGATAATAGGAAAAGAAGAAGCAGGCAACATTATAGGAAAACCCTGAGTGGTGAAAACAAATGAAGCGGGAAGATGCCTGGTAGAAGTTTGCACAGAGTACAATTTAATCATTCTTTACCCACAGTTTAAGAATACTGAAACATGGTTATATATGTACAAGAGACGTGGACTTTTCAGGGAGACTACACAATGGTAAGAAATGTATTTAGTAACAAAGTCTAAACTAGAAAACGCTCCAGGGGAAAGATATAGACTCTGAGCATGATTTATTGCCAATGAACTGTGGAGTAAAGCCAAATAAAATCGAGGAAGTAAAAATTTAAGACGATGGGACTTAGATAAATTGAAAGATCCATAAGTGGTTGAGGGTTTCGAAGAGAGCAATAGGCAACAGAAGACGAATGGGCTGCTACGAAAGACGAAGTAGTGACGGCAGCAGAAGATGATCTGAGTCAAAAGGCAGTAGCAATCATTGAATACCACAGGATATATCGAATTTTACTGCCGAAAGGAGAAAATATGAAAATGTTTCAAATGAAGCAGCTGAAAGATAGTATTTACTTAATTGCCTAGTTTCTACAATGCTACGTAGCATATCTGGCAATACGTTTCTCCAGAGAACTCTATCAGCTGTCAGGTTTTCAGCTCCCTCCCAGTTCATTTCCATACTATGAGGATCCTTTGCAGGAGTTAGTTCCCAGGTGCTGCGAGGACTTCCTCTACTTGTGTATCCAGTGTATCCATCCATTTGTTTCCAGAACAGAGCTAATTTCGGGATTCCTCCGTCTTCCAAGAAGCGTAGAACATATCCCGTAAGCTTCAGTCTTCTTTCAGCAACGATTTTATGGAGGTTGCGTAGACCATTTCTTTTCAGCAGTTCATCATGTGAAACGTAGTCACGACAATTGATTTTGACAATTGACTCTAGAATTCTCGTTAAAAAACATCGAGATTGTTTGCTAATGTCTCTGGCCTTTTTCAGGTCTCACATGCGTACATGGCCATTGCTAAGGCCATCCAAAGCTTTGTGGATCTAATTGGTTCGCATTCGTTGGACGACTGTAGAATCTTTCCCAGTTCTGCAGCTAGTGTCTACACCTACGTCAAAGCTGCCGAGATGTGGGAATCGGTCAACAATTTATAGCACCTTCTGTTCACTTCTGTGTACACTATTTTTGTCTGCTCACCATTTATTTTGGCCAATCCATAAAGCTTGATAGTCATTAACTGTAAACTTCGTGGTGTTTTTGCCAGGAGTACAACGTTACCTGCAAAGTGCAGTACTGTAAGCCTAACTTGGTCATTTCAACGTATGCCAATGTGGGAATTATCCATACCTTTAACCTAACATTTATGTGAATACGAATGGTGACAAAATGCATCCTTATCTGAAGGATATCAGGAAGCTAAGGTAATATATGCTCCCATCTTCTGTTCTTCTGCAGCAACTGGATTCTAGATACAGGTTTCTGAAAACATCAGTGAGATGGAATTCTTTATAGGTTTACAACATGCCTCAATGATTCTCGGTGTATGCTATCAAACGCTTTTTTAACATCGACGACGCTTAGGTACAATGGAAAGATGAATTATATGCATTTTCCCATTGTTGTTCGCGTGATAAATATTTGCTTGTAGCAAGATCTCTCACTTCCAAGGAAGACTGTTCTTCTCGTAGTCAATAACCTGCTTCTTTTAGTATCCTTTTTAGAAGAAGGATACAAAAGCGAGAGAGGCGTGATACCTCTCCAATTCGTATATTCGGTCAGATTTCCTTCCTTCAGTAGTTTACCAATGATGCCACGCCTCCAGTCTTCTAGAACTTGGCTTGGGTGGCAGCAGATATTTCTCGGTTTAATGAAATCATGATTTAATTGAGGACAGCCGTATTTCAGAATTTCGGATGAGATTTCATCCACACAACCTACTTTATTGTTTCTAAGATAATGTACATATATCAAATATGAGATGAATAGAAAGTGCGAAGTGGCGAAGCATAAGTTGCTAAAGGAGAAAGAAAAGCTGTAGAAGCATGAATTCTTATGGTAAAGATTCATGCAATTTACAGAAAAATTAAAGAAATATCTGGAAAGACGAGAAGCACCTGTTTGCATATTAAGAGCTCAGAAGATAACCTAGTACTAAGCAAAGAAGGAAAGGCTAAAGATGGAAGGAACAAAACAGAAGCCCTACACAATGGTAACAAATTTAAAGGAGAATATTGTGGAATGGAAAGAGGCAGTAGATAAAGATGAGGTATAATACTACGAAAGGAAGTTGACAGAGCACTGACAAATCTAAGTCGAAACAAGTTCGTTGGAGTATACGACATTCCATCAGAATTAGTGGTTTTCTTGGAAGAGACAGATGTTGCAACACTATTTCTCCTAGTCGGCGAGGATATACCAGACAGGTGAAATACCCCACACTTGATGAAGAATTTAATAATTCCTTTTCCGAGGAAGTCAGGTGAAGTCTGGTGTGAATAGTGCCGAACCATGATCAGTTTAAGGATTCTTGATTGCAAAACAATTCATAAAATTATGGAAATTGGAAATTTGTGATAAGTACTATGGGACCAAACGGCTGAGGTCATCGGTCCCTAAGCTTACATACTACTTAATCTAACTTAAACTAACTTACACTAAAGACAACACACACACCCATGCCCGAGGGAGGACTTGAACCTCCGACGGGAGGAGCCGCACGGACCGTGACAAGGCGCCTAGACCGCTCGGTAACACCGTGCGACACAAAATAATGGATAACATGGTAGAAGCCGACCTCATGGCTGAGAAATTAGGATTTGGTAGAAATGTGGGAAGACGTGGGGCTTTACGACATTTGTTAGACGAAGGAGTGAAGAAGATCCACTCTGCGTTTGTGAGATTTGTGGATTTAAGAAGGGTTTCGACAGTTTTGATTGGAATATACTCATTAGTATTCTAAAGGTAGTAGGGATTAAACGCAGGGAGAGAAAGGTTATTTACAGCTTTAACAGCAATCAGACGGCAGTAATAAGAGTCGAAGGACACGAAAGGAAGCAGTAGCAGAGAAAGACGTAACACAAAGTTGTAGCTATCCTCTACAATATTTAATCTATCAATGAGCAAGCTGTGAAGGAAACAACAGAAAGATTTGGAAAACGGATTTAAGAGAGAAAGTTTTAAAGTCTGCTGATGACACTGTAATTATCAAAGAGGACAAAGCGCATCTAAGAGCACTGTATATCAAGAAAAGTAAAACAAGTTTAGTGGAATGTAGTCTAATACATCACACGACGCTGAAAATTGTAGATGATGTTGTGACTTGGCAAGACAGCCAAGCCACTATGATGGGTAGCCGAAAAGCACGCGTTAAAGCCCACGCAGGCTGGCGTGAGGTCTGGAACAGTTATAGGAGTTTATAGTAGGAAGAAAAGGACGTAGCTTCGGGAATACTTAACTTTAATCCATAATTGGTGAACATCGGTCTGACGGTACATGCATCACAAGATAAATAGCAAATGATAATGGCGCCTTGCTAGGTCGTAGCAAATGACGTAGCTGAAGGCTATGCTAACTATCGTCTCGGCAAATGAGAGCGTAATTTGTCAGTGAACCATCTCTAGCAAAGTCGGCTGTACAACTGGGGCGAGTGCTAGGACGTCTCTCTAGACCTGCCGTGTGGCGGCGCTGGGTCTGCAATCACTGATAGTGGCGACACGCGGGTCCGACGTATACTAACGGACCGCGGCCGATTTAAAGGCTACCACCTAGCAAGTGTGGTGTCTGGCGGTGACACCACAGATGAGTTTTGCTGTTGCTGCAGCAACGAAGTGACGCTTGCCGAAATAGAGAGAATGTAGGCTGACGATCGGAAATAGTAGGTCATTGTAAGTTGAAAAAGAGATATCTGCTAACATCGAATACAAGTTTAATTGTTAGGAAATCGTCTGGAGGTATTTGTCTAGAGTGTAGCCTTGTACAGTGATGATATTTACACGTAAAATTGTTCAAACAAGAAGAGAGTTGAGGCTTTTGAAATGTGGTGCTACTGTTGCGTGAATGTGGACGACTCTCCTGGTTCGTCACGTTCACGTAATAAAATATTTAAAACTACTCAATATGAACGAACTACGGAAGGAACTGTGATTTTGCTTTTGCAATAATAGCTATAGTACTATGCGGTTATCCAGAATCTGGTTACTACGTCGTTTAATATTTAATATTTGACATGTTTGTAGAAATGTTATTAGTTTCTCTCTAATTTCTACCTTATATGTTTTTATTGATAAGATCGTGTTTGTAATTTTATTAGATTCATTGCAGTGCTGTGATTCTTTTGACGTTTGGATTTTCTCTACCATTTTTCTTGCATAATTACAGACCAAAAATATATTTAAGGATATACGTCTTTTGTAAGTCTTAAATACTTGCCAGCGTCAAGATTCAGTGTCTTCGGAACAAGCAAGTTACCAGCACCTTTTCCACGGTTATTGTCCAATATCAAGAAGCCAGTTGTTTCTAACTTTCTTTGAGAGGGCAAAGTAGAGAATCATTTTGGTCAGTCTTTTACCGTTCATACCGAGAATTCGGCGAAAGTCATCAATCTTCTTTTCGTGAAAGCTGAGAAGCTCGGTATTTCAGTAGTGGAACGCTCCAGTACATTAGAGCAGTTAGTCGAGGGTACGAATGACGGTGGAAGTGGGGTTAAATGCCTGATGTAGTCGGCAACGGTTAAATCTACATGTAGCTATCTGCGTGGGCGTATTGATCCTATATAACGCTTACAAAAGTATGAATAAAAGAACTGAGACACAAGCAGCGCCGTTCTGTGACAAGCTCGTACAGCAGGGCGTCTAATACTGTCCCTAAATAACGTTATGTTCGCTAAGATCAGCTGCTGATTGAACAAAAAACTTATTTACTACCATTTTCTGTGGAACAGTTATCATAAGATCTTATAAAATGTCGAAGTAACATATTTAAGAGAGACAGCACTATTCCAAACGTAGTTCCTCGCGGTGTCTGTCCTTCCTTCGGAGTTACAACGAGAATATAGGAAGAGTCGTCTACAGACGCGGCATTAAATTCATTTTCCGACCACCCATGAAAATTAGAGATACTCAGCGTATAGAAAAAAATAGCCTTGATCCTAGTGTACCGGCATTTTATAGAATTTCCTTTGAATGCGCTCAGTCAATACGAGCAATTTCTGAACGCTGCACGGAGCACCGATGCCAAATTCAGTAACACGATTTAGACACATCTGCTGTTGCTTAACACAGTCTCATACGCAAACTTATGGTTATGTCTTATTAAATAAAAATCTTATCTCAAGCATCTGCTTACTGCGATATTGTCATCAATGAAGCCGTTGAGGACAGATTCTGCAAAACGACTTTAACTGTGACAGCAGTTATAGCTTCAGTGCTGCATGGAAACTAGCGCTACATGCTGAAAGACACAGATGAATACATTGACTTATCCACCTTCTAACGAGATCAGCATCACTACTACTGTTCCTCCATTCCTCCATCAAAGAAACTTCCTGGCAGATTAAAACTGTGTGCCGGACCGAGACTCGAACTCGGGACCTTTGCCTTTCGCGAGCAAGTGCTCTACCAACTGAGCTACCCAAGCACGACTCACGCCCCGTCCTCACAGCTTTACTTCTGCCAGTACCGCGTCTCCTGCCTTCCAAATTTTACAGAAGCTCTCCTGCGAACCTTGCAGAACTAGCACTCCTGAAAGAGGGGATATTGCGGAGACATGGCTTAAATACAGCCTGGGGGATGTTTCCAGAATGAGATTTTCACTCTGCAGCGGAGTGTGCGCTGATATGAAACTTCCTGCAAGATTAAATCTGTGAGAACAGGGCGTGAGTCGTGCTTGGATAGCTCAGTTGGTAGAGCACTTGCCCGCGAAAGACAAAGGTCCCGAGTTCGAATCTCGGTCCGGCACACAGTTTTAATCTGCCAGGAAGTTTCATATCAGCGCACACTCCGCTGCAGAGTGAAAATCTCATTCTGGCCTCCATCAAAGAAATGGACGTAATTTGTGCTAACTTATGGAAGTTCCTTGACTCCATGGTGCCGGCTTCACACAGTTTGGACAACTAAAGAAAGTACCACACGACCGCCAGGTCACCCTTGACGATGACGACAGGGTCGCTGTCGAGAGTTCAAGTTTACATACAAATTTGTCGCATCAAGAAATCTCTGAAGCATTTATCGAATGATTTTATGTCGTCGATAAACCTCATATTTCCCGAGAAAAGATCGTTAGGCGGTCTTGCTGAACTGACCGTCAATATCAAACGTATTAAAATAAACATGGATGTGAGGTTGCGGTATAACGCTCACTGGCATCGAGATTATTAGAGATGGGATAATGGCGTGAATGAAGAAGAGTAGTGGAGTATTACGCTAAGTGGAGCGATGTAGCCGTTGTAGATTAAGATGAATCAAGTAGGACAATACGGTATCTAGATCAGTGACCTAGTAAAAGAATCTTCTTACTACTAGGCTTATTAATATTGCTTTTACGTTTTACTTCATGTAACAATGACTCGTAGCTTTTGCTATAAAGCGTATTAACCAAAAGTAGAAGGAACACAACAGTATAGTACCACATTCTGCCAAACACAGTTTGCATTATTCAAGCATGGTATTCAGCATACAGCACGTAGAGGTGAAAAGACAGATTTTGTGCTCCTAGATTTCCGAAAACTCTTTCCACGTTGTTCTACTTCGTCAATTAATAACCAAAATATGAACGTACGTAGAATCTTTACAGATTGGCGATTGGTTCAATGAAATTCGGACTGTCAGATATAGACTTCTCGCTGATGATGATATATTTTACAGGAAAAGAGCGTCATTCGACGATCGTAGGAATGTGCAGGAAGTCTATGATTATATTTCAACCTGATGGATAACGTCTATAAAATAGAGAAATGTCTTGATGCTAGCCGGCAGCGGTGACCATGTGGTTCTAGGCGCTTCAGTCCGGAACCGTGTGTCTGCTACGGTCGCAGGTTCGAATCCTGCCTCGGGCACGGATGTGTGTGATGTCCTTAGGTTAGTTAGGTGTAAGTAGTTCTAAGCTCTAGGGGACTGATGACCTCAGATGTTACGTCCCATAGTACTCAGAGCCATTTGAAACATTTTTGTCCTGATGCTATCTGATTGCAAGATGGTGCAAATCTGCTGCAGTTCGCCACATCTTTTAGATATTTACGATTAATACTAAGAAGCGACATATATTGGAATGGACACTGAAATAAATGGTTCAAATGGCTCTGAGCGGTATGGAACTTAACATCTGAGGTCATCTGTCCCCTAGAACTTAGAACTACTTAAACCTAACTAACCTAAGGACATCACACACATCCATACCCGAGGCAGGATTCGAACCTGCGACCGTAGCGGTCGCGTGGTTCCAGACTGAAGCGCCTAGAACCGCTCGGCAACAACGGCCGAAATAAATGGCAGGAGAGGCGGATGGAATACTTGTATTTGTTGGGAGTGTTCTGGGAAAGGGCACTGCAATCATAAACGAAACCGTATAACACGAGACTCCTTCGACTCATTGTAGAGCAGAATGCGCAGTCATTATCAAAGAAACATGATAGCAGAAATCGATAGAACTAACGAGTCGTGGTTCTGAGATCATAAAAGGCTGGGACTTGCCGCGTGACATTGTAAAAGTGATTCTCAGGGAACTAAGAACAGCCCTACACGCCACATATAACGTGGTCTGCGCAGCTCAGCTCTGTTCTTAATTATAGTGTACTTTTATCGTCTTTCATTACGAGTGGCTGGTCGCGCCAGCAGAGCTGCATGGCCTTCAATGGCTTTTGTAGCGTCTAATTACGGACTCGCAAAGAGTAATATAATTTACACTTTGAGGGCAGTTTAGACTTGAACTAAACTCTCTTACTGTTGCTGAACACGTGTAAAGTTGCTTGAATATTATTTAGGCTACGGTAATTATTCCGGAGAATTAAGTGAAGAACTAGGGGATCGTTCTAACCAGAAATAAAGCTTAACACTTCACTTCACTCCACACCTTCAATTATCGTTTTGATAATTAATGTTTCCCACTAAACAACAGTGCCAGTATTTACCAATGAGCCAGGAACCAATACCAACTCAACTTGACATGTTTCCTTCTGAAAATAAAGAGCTTTTCCTTCTGGTATCGGTGGTCGGTCCTGATAGGACGAATTTTGAAAGTTATTCTGTTAATTAACCTTCAAACAGTTAAGGAATTTATATTTGACTATATGTTATATTAGTTTTTAGCACCAGAATCATACTCACATGATGTTTAACGATTTCCTTTTCCAACAACCACGTTACGAAACATTTAAAATACAAACATTGTTTCCATATTTTATTTACTTAAGTTTTCAGAAAATAATCAAAAAATTAATCAAGTGCTATTACAACGCGAACCATCAAAGTTTCGTGTCTCCAATTTGTTACCTAAATGAATTACTCAAACGTAACGTTAAACGCAATTACTTTTCAATTTAACAAATAATAATTTTGAGGTAGCATTTCAGCGAAAGAAATATAGGGTACTTCAAATAAGAAGGTAACATTTCTGAGAGTGATCTATTACTATATTAATCCAAAAGTACAGTAACCACAATTTCTGTTAACAAAAGCCTGGCTTTGCTGTTACATTAATAATTATGAAATAAAATTTCAGTAACTTCCGTTTTCAGTAGCAGTGCAGTTGCGAATATCATCACGTCTTTGTTTGGACAGACCAAACACGCCTAATGTCTAACTTCTGGAACCATACTTGAAGTTAGCTAGTGGATTTCTTGCAGCATCATAACATATTGCATCCACGGCTACAACTTAAACGAGATAGCTTATTAATGCAGAAGTGCAAGTTATCACCTTCTTCTAGAAATTTCAGTAATGTAAGCAAAAAAATTAAAATTTTGAAGTGCACGCCATTACACGATCTCACTCAACCACTGCAAGCTGGCTACTTCTCCCAATTCAGTTTGGCTGCTGTACATCTCGTTCCAAAGAGAAGGGCGTTCGAGAAACGAAGGAGGGAAAACGATGAGGCTACCTGCTAACCCTACACCGTAACAATCTTCTGGGTCAGTCTACTGCGCATTCCTCCAATATAAAATTTTCGAGGACTGGGAAGACCAGTAATAAGGCTTGCTAGTTCACAGGCCTAATGGCTTCCCAGTTTCTTTTGCTGCATACCACAATTTTCAAAGTAATAAATTATTGTTCCCTCAGCAAGACCACGGACTTCACAAACATGACGGTTTTAACCATGTGGCGCATGGATTTCACTACACTGGACAACTTTTAATGGTCAATTCTCTGGCGTTTTCAGTCATGACTCTGAAAATGCATGCAGGACACAACACCAGTAGGGGGTGCCCACTGCAGTGAACTGTGTGCATTTGCAGCCTCAGGACTGATTTAAAATGCCAAAGAAGCGACCAGTAACAGCTGTTCACTGTAGTGGACGCTATGCGCCACAGCTGTATAACAATGAAATAAAAGGTTATCTTGCGAATCACAATATGCTTTTATAATCGTCTTATAACGCCTGTATTCCCGTATTCGCATTGAAATAATTATTAATAAGCTCTATCAGATTTTGAGAACACGTCACTGACTGTAAATTTTACATTCTTCTGTTACAAACTTCAGTGAGAACTTTGGAAAAAAGGCGAAACTCTCTTACTTAAATTAGAGATCCAGCATATGCGAAAGACTGCAACAATTCAGCTCTTCGCCTCGTACATATAGCGTAGATGGCGTGGTAGTAAGAGATTTTGACACGTGTAGAAGTATACAGACAGTATTTTCCCCTCTACCAATAGATTTTTAGAATACTACATGAAGTGCCCTCCCCCACCCATCGTACAGTGAATTGCAAAGACTATACGTAGACACAGAACTATGATAAACACCATGGTTACTGAATCTCAAGAAGAGGCTTTACTGCTATATAAGCGGCATCTAAATTAACACGAAAGCAGTTGATGGAAGACAACTCATTACTATTCATTGCCTTATTAAGATGTTCTTTGATCTTGCATGAAAGAGCACATGAAAGAATTATTAGTGTTCCTCTCACCGTGTTTGAACACATCGCGAACCATACTAGTGAACACTGCACGTTAAGTATCTGAACACGTCATGTTATTGTATGAAGCGTAAATCGCTTAACTCTTATCATAAAATGTAGGTTACGGCGGGCATCTGCGAGACTGGTAATTTTCGCTTTATGAACATTAGGCTGTGGTCAAAGCCGTAATTCTCTGCTTAACGTTTCGTCTTCCTGTACTGGAGACATCTTCAGAGGATTTAACGTCTCGGAAAGCAGGTACAGTCTCAAATAAGCTCAGCAAGCCGAGCTGATCAGACGTATTCAAGCAACGGTCGATTTATGACGTCGTCATGTCGCTGCTAAGATCGACGAGTGGCGCCGATGTATGCTATGGAGATTGTAGCGGGGAAGAATTGAAGCCAAACTACATCTTGCCAGTGGCCTGATGTCGTCACGTACTGATCTTTGCTGGAACACGTACTGTAAACAGTTCGGCTTGCTGAGCTTGCTTGAGAATTTAACTCCTTTCTGAGTCGTTATAGCCTCTGAGAGGATATGTCCAGCAATGGAAGATGGTCTTCGACCACGGTCTAATACTCATTAAACAAAAATCACCAATATCGGAGACGTCTTACTGACATGTAAAAGTCTGACCTCCATGATAATAATTATTTTTACTCACATCTTCTCTAGAAAACTCACACAAACCATTACTCTAGTTAGTGTGTAGGGTATGTGAGATTGGAGTTTTATCATCATGCTTTCGGAAGAATATTATTCATACAATCCGAAATGTGCCAAGAGCAGAAAAATTAGAGAATTCTTGTATTATCGTGCATCCAAGTCGTTAATCAGAGTAGTATACCGAAGACTGTAAAAGGAAATTAAGGATCTGTTAGATGACGATCAATTTCGCTTTAGGAAAGGTAAGGGCTGACGTAACGCTTGATAGTATGAACTTTAATTAAGGATAATCAATATATTTTTATCGAGTTGTCGACCTAGAAAAAACATAAGAGCGTGTAAAATGATCTAAAATGTTTGAATTCCTCAGACATTTAGGTATACGCTTTAGGGAATCGCGGGAAATGTGCGTGAAACAAGAGGAAGCAATAAGAACGGAAAGAAGTGCTCAAATTAAAACGGATGTAACGTAGAGATGCTGTTATCTCATCTTTTATTCAGCCGGCGTATGAAAGAAGTAGTGAAGAATAGAAAAGAAATTATATGAGGTGAGACTAAAATACAGCGTGAAGGGGTCGCAACGATAAGTTTCACTGATAACTTTGCTATCACCTGTAAAAGTGAAAAATAATTACAGGACCTGTTGAATGGAATTTACAAATAACTGGGCATAGAATATCGATTGAGATTGACTCCAAGGAAGAAGAAATTATCGAGGGGTAACATAAATGAAATCAGCTATAACCTTGACATCAGAACACGATTCGTGCGGCTCCCCCCGTCGGAGGTTCAAGTCCTCCCTCGGGCATGGGTGTGTGTGTTGTTCGATTGAGTAGTGTGTAAGCCTAGGGAACGATGACCTCATCAGTTTGGCCCCATAGGAACTTACCACAACCATAATTAAAGTTCTAGTTTCAGAGCGCTGTAGAAAGAGAGCCACTGCTCAGAATGACGTCAGAATTGAAAAGAATATTATTCACACAGAGGGAAATGTAATGAAAAAAAAGTTAACAAAAATTTGAGCAATAGATGAGTTGTAAGTTTCAAAAAAATGCACACCAACAGACGCGCGACTCATCGCTGATCTTCAGTTTGCCCAATATGAGTGTCTCCATGAAGTATCGCGCGCTGCTGGTAAAGCTCTTTTATGAGAACGGAAACTCTACACCAGTAAACCTGTAGAAGTTCAGGGAACTCAAGTGTATGATAAAAGGTATTGTTTTGATGTCTGTTAGGGTATGGAGAAAATTATTACAAAATTCGAAAGAAGAACTTTTGAAGTGCATTGTAGCAGAGGGAGGAAATCAACTGATCCGACGTCTGTCGAAGATGTGGCCATACCATTGCAGGAGACACCGATCGGTGGTATGCAAATACGCAGTGCACGGGGAATTGTCCGAACGTTGAATATGTCTGCCAGCACTGTGCATAAAACCCTACAAAACGCCCTACTTTGCAATCCATACAAAATCATCCATGTTCAGGAGTTGCCTCTTCCTGACGTTCGCTCTGAAATTTCTTGCTCGCATGGAAGAGGCCAGTGAAAACCATGGAACATTCAGTGGACAAACGAATCCCATTTTCATGCTCAAAAAATTTCAGTACACAGAACTGCAGAATATGGGCAACGGAAAATCGGCACGCACATCAACCGGTACCACTTCATTCTGCGAAGGTGACTGTGGAGCGGCTTCGTGGCCTCGTTTCTCGTAGGACCGAATTGTTTCGAGGAGATGACTCCAGCGCGTCCTGTTACCTGCACCGTCGCTGGTAAACGCTATGACAGTCTTTTGCTCACCAGCATCATTCAAACCCTTCAACAGGGAGGCTGTGTTAGTGGGATGATTTTTATGCAAGGTGGCACTCATTTGTACATTGCACAGCCAGTGAACCTGCTGCTGCCGAGACATTTCTAAGACGCCGGAATTTTCAGCCTTCATTTCCCTATAGCCTGACCGTTCAAATCTTGATCTGTGGGATTTCTAACTGCGGATTATCTGACAGATCTCGTGTTCAGTACTCCAATTACGAAAGTAGCTGAACTAAAGACAAACAATGCTGAAAGCATTCTGAACGTAACTCTAGGAACACTTCGATCTGTTATGGAACCTGCTGTTTCTCGATTTAAACTTGTGGCAAATAACGGTGGACATCATAGTGGAGATGTCTGTCTCACTGAAACCGATGTCATTTTGTTTTTTATGCAGTTTTTCCTCCAGGGCAATTAAAAATCCGATATCGTTTTGCTTTTTATGCGATTTTTGCCCCAGGACAATTAAAAATCGATGTCCTTTGCTTTGTATGCGATTTTTGGTCACAGGACAATTGAAAATCGGTTTTTGCGATGTGAAACGACCTTTACCTGGTAGGTGGCCTTACGAAGTAACAGTGACACAACTGTCCACTGTCGAACTTATGCCGTCATGTACATCGAACATTATGAATGGTATAACGCGGAACTCAAACCACAGACGTCGCATTGCGATCCATTTATCATTTTTAGCCGACCTCATTGACGTTAAGACGCTTACAGTGCCATCTATTAGCAACATTTGCACCAAAATTTTTTTTTGTTCCATGACGTTTCGCCCTGTGTTAATAAAACGTTGTTCACATTTGAGGTCATTCTGAGCCGTGTTTCTCTTTCTACAGCATTTTGAAACTGAAACTTTAATTATGGAACCCCTGTAGATTAAGTGAAGGAATTCCACAGTGCTATATATTGGAAGCAAAGCAGCTCATGATGGACGTAGCAAGGAAGATATAAGGAGTAAACCAGAACTGAAAAAGTGAGAATACATCGCAAAAATTAGTGTCAAACTTTGATAGGGAAATAAATTTTTGAGATGGGACGTCTTGAGCAAACAATGTATGGAAGTGAAACATAAACTGTGGGATATCTGTGAAAGAAGATAATCAAAGTGGTTGATATGCGATGTCAAAAAAGGATGTTAAAAACTTAGTACAGTGTTAAAGTAAGAAATGTGGTGCAAATCTGCAGCATCAACGGCGAGAAAATTATTTCTAAATCACTGACTGGGAGAAAGAACTTAGTGATAGTTGGTAATAACTACCATGGTACTGTCGAGAGCTTTAGAGAGCAAAGATGTAAGGTTGTATTAAATGCGAGGGCTATCTGGAAAGTAACGTGTGTAGCGTAGGAAGTAGTGGGGAGAACCCAGCAGTCTACGTTCTCACGTTGTAGGTCAGGTTGCGAGCAGGAACGAAGATATAGAGTTTAACGTCCGGCGACAACGGGGTCCTTAAAGACAGAGCACAAAATCGGAAAAAGGGAAGGAAAGTGTCCGCAACCTTTCAAAGGAACCATCTTGGCATTTGCTTTAAACGATTTAGGAAAATAGTAGGAAACCTAATCAGGAATCCCAGTCGGTGATTTGCACCGTCGCCCTCCAAAAGGACAGGCCAGTGTGCTAACGACAGCTCCAAATCGCTCGGTAGCGTTCTCAGAACTGCCACTGTGAGGAAGCTACATCGCTTCTCGTTCCCCTGAAGTAGCCATTCAAAATGAGCGTTGCGATTAAAAACTCTTGAGTAATCTGGTATACAGCGAGAAAAACTCGCAAATCTGTTGAAGTCACACAAGAAACGTGTGCTGCATACGGACCTAATGTAGATAAATTTTGTGTCAGTGGAATCCTGTCTTAGAGAGTAGGAGGAAGTGATCGATCATCTGTAGTCAGCAACGAACTGGTACAAAAAAATTGACGAAATGTTAGTGATAACATGACTTCTTTCAGCAGGGTTCTCGTACTGTTTTACGTAAACACCGTGACTTAACAATTAAGAGACCAAAACTTCTGTGTTTGTTAGATTCCAAAACTCAGATTTTAATGTGGAATAGTGCAAAACCTTGTGTGTGTGTGTGTGTGTGTGTGTGTGTGTGTGTGTGTGTGTGTGTGTGTGTGTGCGTTTGTGTGTGTGAGTGAGTGAATGTACACAACGGATTGACTGACTTTAAAAAATATCGTGGCTCTAGCAGTGAATCTTAAGGTGGCAATTTATCACTGAAAATATATCGGATGTGACAATGGAGGGAATATCTACTCGAATCAAGGCAATGATTTAAGAGAAGTTTTAGTTTATTTCAAAAAACGTCAGAATGGACAAGGATCGAAATAAATCACGAGAATTGGAAAACTAGAATATACGTCTGGCTGGATACCTCGCCAAGTGATAAAAACGATTTCGCTAGACGTGGTACCAATCCCTGCTGGTGATTCACACGCTCAGTGATGCGAAACATGAGACGGTAACAAAATTAAAAACTATTCCTACCCGTGGTTGGCACTCCAAGCATACTACACGTATTCCTGCTCACTAACCACGCGTCGTTTGCTAAAGCACTCCCAGTGGAGCCAATGTGTTTCAGAACGCGTGATTCACGACAGATTACTTTCAAAAAAATGGTTCAAATGGCTCTGAGCATTATGGGACTTAACATCTATGGTCATCAGTCCCCTAGAACTTAGAACTACTTAAACCTAAGTAACCTAAGGACAGCACATAACACCCAGTCATCACGAGATTACTTTCATTAACACCAATTACTTTCACCGCAAAACACAGGACCGTCGGCTTGTCTACCTCTACAAGAACTAACTCTGCCTGCCGGTAGCAGAAAGTAGGAATTCAGCCCGATTCATGCAACATTTAACGAATGAGTAACCAGGGTCAAAGAACAGGAAGAAGGACTTTAAGCACTTCAGCTACATGGCAGAATACTAAAAAGTAGGCAAGTGCACTGCACTGACGCCACGACGGACGGCTTGTCACAACAACCTGTAGATACATGACTTCACGCCCCTGTGATACAACCAGGAAACTGCACGTGGCGGCCCATACTGCTAGTTAGTTCTGCAGTGTTCCCTGTCGCTACTGAGCTACCAAGCCGGCACCATTAGGCTATCCGAGCACGACTCACGGCCAGACCCAAACTTCCATATGTAGTCAACCATGTATCTACAGCCAGCACTCGTGTATTCATTATGTATATTCCTGCACAGGGGGTGGGGCATTTTAACTGGAAGTCGCTTGCCCGTTGTTGATAAATAAATACGATATTTTAGTGTCATCGTTTCACTGTCGGCAATCCATTATACAGCTGATGGTTGTCCATATTCGCTACCGTGAATACATTTCATGTATTTCACAATGGCTGTAGCCGCCGCAGTGCCTGTTCCTTTGGACAAGCATGCACGGAGCACTGCATCGTACTTCTTAACAACACAGGCACTGCAATATCCTATAGTGAAACTTATGTCGACTTGCTACACATCAAGTAGGCTACAGTAATTGTCCGCGCAGAAAGTTAAAGAAACCAATGCAAAAGAGACTGTGCTGACCAAGGTTTGAAAGAGAAAGAATCTGAAATTCTAGTTCATGATGGTCCTAACATGCCGGAGTTGCTCATTATGCTCACGACTATGGACGATAGCGTATGTGCAGGACAGTAACACCGTGGCTGGCTACCATCAAGTATCACGCTGCAATCGCTCTCTCAAGGACTCGAACATTGGACCCCACTCCACTGTGGAGTCTTCTTTTCCAAATGAGATCGCAGCCTTCACAGAACTGATGTGTTCAGCACCAAGTCCGGAAGTGAAGTCGTTCCATCTTAGTCAGTAAATAACTGACTGCACCTTTATTCCTACCAAAAATCTCGGCAATCAATCCCCTATTAGATTTAACTGGCCTGCCAATGGCATAACTGTTTCCTTAACAAAATGTCACACCAAGAAGAGGTAAAATATTAAAAAACCAAGCGTCTCGATTTCCTTCCCACTTTGCCTTGGCACAACACGTTGCAGCCTCCTAACGTCACATCAATTTCATCAGTTACAGCCCTCTCAAGGAGCATATGGCCTCGCATCACAAGCCCTGGGATAAGCTAAAAAATTGCACTTGAGTCTAGCCACCAACTCTGCGGTGTCTTCTGAACCTGTAGCAAGTCACAGCTGCTTTCACTTATTTGTTTGGATAGCTGACACATGTTTATCAGCTGAACGCATTTTCCTTAACATGGTCCGAAAGCTTATCTAATGGAGGCTGCACTCCATCGTCCAGAAGGAAAGTTTTCAACTCAGCCATCCAAAATTGACACGTGCAATAAACTGCACAATATAATGGGTGCTTGTATGATGCTAGCTGAGATGACTTTCCGAAGACAGTGGGAGTGCAGTTATACCTGTCTCTCCCCCCGTGCAGTTCTGCGAAGACCGCGTTCCTTCAGCCCTTTCCCCACAGTGGGCTGCTTTCACTGTGCCACTTGCGACTTCTATCCTGTATCCACATCGTTCCTTAATTCTAAAGTTCAACCAGAAAATCAATTAATATAGCCGCGACCAGGTTAAATTAAAGAATGTTAAAAAGAAGGAAATAAAGTCAGCGCATACAATCACTGTAATCTCATTAATCCAGCTAAGCTTTATAGCTTGTCTAACTCAGCTCCCATCCACTCGAATTATTTATGATAAATATATTAAAAGGGACAAGTTGAATGACTTGCCGCTTTTCAGTAGGACGGTTTTCAACATCTACTTAACATCCCAGACATAGCTCTGAGTGATTTCTAAGCCCCTGTGTACAAGAAAAGGTGGCTTCTTCCTCAGCGCTGTGGTTCTGAAGAACAACTTGGAGATGCTTTCATGGGCTGCGTACAGTCCCAGGAGCATAATTTTATGAAGTGAGATTTTGTCAGCTCGGTAAGAGATCACATAAATATTTAAATGGGCATGGAGAGTATGTAGAGAACTAATACAGTGGGGGCAGTTTTAAGAGTTTTTAATTAACTTGTTATAACTACGCAGCGTTTTATTAATAAGCAAATGGTGGCAATTTTTTATTTTCCAGGCGGAGTGTCCCTTTCCTGCCACAGAAAGTGAGTTAAAAGTTTTTGTAATCGTCATACTGCTTTAATTAACTTCACTATTATTTTTGTCGCCTGATTCTGTTTTCTTGGTAGAACTACATATATTACCACTACTACATATATTAATTGCTTCTGTTACACATATCAATAATAGTTCCTTTTAGTAATACCACCACCTTAGTTACAATGCAGTAACAATAACTACTAACACTTTTATCATTACCATATTCCCAAGACGAGTACTTTTCATAACGCTTTGTTCACAGGCCCTCGTAACACAGTTAAGTGGCGTGTTGCCTTGTAGAAATACACTCATTTTCTCTTCACTGTACCTGATTGTTCTTAACTTCTCTATACATTTTATACCAGGTCGACCATGTTATCGGGTCAAGTCCAATGTTGACGGATAAATTATCTTTACATTTGGAACCACCGATTCTTCTCGGGTCACCTGTGCTCACCTGCCATCACACTTCCGCTTATGGATCCGAGCAACAATACAGCAATCGGGCCTCTTTGTCCTTTCTCGGCCTCCCCTACTAACTTTTATCATCATTGCTGTGGTTTCTATTGAATTTCAGAATAGCCCCGTACAACAAATAATTGAGGATGTTGGGTTCAAGTACCACTCTGAGATGAAAAGACGGGCACTGGACTGGAAATCGTGGCTTACCGCATCAGAACACTCAGAAGAATGATGACCCACATATAAAAAAAGAAAGAGAGGAAGAAAGGAAAGAAAAAGTGAGGCCTAGAGCCGTCGTAGCGTGTTCGTGCGTTAAGGGTTAGCCGGATGGCAGAGG
The DNA here is from genome assembly GCF_023864275.1 of Schistocerca cancellata. Classification (NCBI taxonomy): domain Eukaryota; kingdom Metazoa; phylum Arthropoda; class Insecta; order Orthoptera; family Acrididae; genus Schistocerca; species Schistocerca cancellata. The sequence continues at coordinate 577,623,503 of NC_064629.1, forward strand.
ACGCAGCGGGCACAGCGCTGCCGCCAGCCGCCGGGCAGCAATCGATGGCGCCAGCGGCGGCCGGGCGCCAGTTCTTCGGCTGGCTTCAGCGTCGGCTGCCGCCGCAACCGCTGCTGGCAACAAAGCGCGCCTCTGCTCTTTCTTTTCCTCCCAATTAACTGGCTACACACTTTCGTTACGTCGGCAACCTACAAAGACGACCTTTAGTTACGTGCTTCCCTGTCGTCCTGCTAGCGATACTTTCTTCCGAAATTCTGCATTATCAGTTTGAGACCTAAAGTGAGGTACAGTTTAATTTTCAAACGACGTGCGATGAAAGCTGACATACACAAAACTCAGACTTGAGCACAACAAAATACAGGTCGAAATGTGTAATCAGTCCTTCAAAAACTTAAGCTATAAATAATGGATATGACATCAGAAATGCCGGCCGCTTTGGCCAAGCGGTTCTAGGCGCTTCAGTCCGGAGCCCCGCTGCTGCTGCCGTCGCAGGTTCGAATCCTGCCTCGGGCATGGATGTGTGTGACGTCCTTAAGTTAGTTAGATTTAAGTTAGTTAGATTTAAGTAGTTCTAAGTCTAGGGGACTGATGACCTCAGATGTTAAGTCCCATAGTTCTCAGAACCATTTGAACCATTTTTTTGAATATCAGAAATAATATTGGACATAGTACACTTATCAGTATCGCGAAGAAAATAATTCAGTTTCGTTACGTATCTGACCGTGCTGGCTGGATCTACAATTATGAAGCCTTCTATAGCTTATCGTATAATTCCATTCATCTACTGACAAATGTAACAGAAAGATAATACACAAATTCGATAACCTATTGCGTCCATCAGGCTGAAATGTCCTTCGCACATAGCTGAAATTTATTTAGTATTTCTTATACATTCCGGCTCAAAACAATATATTTATGACAAGGGCTTCATTTAGCTTGAAATTTTCTGATTCATTTAATAACAAAACGTTTACTCATTTAGGTATCTACGAGCGAATCCGAATAAACGTCCATTTTGTCTACACGCTATGTTATGGCAATATATTTACCGAAACACAGTAGCTTATGTAGTTCATAATCATACAGATGGCTCTGCAGAGAACTGCGCCGTTAAAGTTATACGTAATACCTGATATGTGGAAATCTACACAGGCCGAGTTATAAAGTTTGGATTGCATCACATGTCACAGTGACTGTGCTGTAGCAGACAACATAGGATGTTAAACAACCTCGGTAGAGACCATCAGGTGCAAATAAAAGGCTGTACATAATTAATATTTAATAAATGTTACCTCATCAACATCAACCTCAGTAAAATTTTATCGTCAGAAACAACCTTCGCACGATGCGAGGGAATGAGGCGCATCAACAAAATATTTTTACTTGTTTGTAATTTAAAGAACAGATGTGTTTTCCATTATTAATTGTCATCCATACTGTCGTCTTCTTGTAAAGCAAGTACAATTAAACAATTTTAAATAATGTTTCAAAACCAAAGTAACTACCATACAGTGACGGAGAGCATTTTAAAATTTTGTGTACTTTTTGAAGTTCCAACCTGGTGTTCAGCCAACAAGATCGTTAGCAAAATTCCATGATGAAATAGAAACTGTAGTTGTTGTATTTAACTACTTCAGACAGTTGTTTCTGAACTTTCCTATGAACATGACGTGTGTCTGTTAGACGACTCTTCTTCGTCATTTCAGAACCGTCATATGTCAGATATGCTAGCTTTTACCACGAGTGTGTTTGTCTACGAAATAATCGTGTAATTACATGAAGGAGTGTGTCTAAATAAGTATGTTAACCTAAAGAAAGAGAACCATCAATTCCGAAACAGTGGACTTTCAGTCCTGGTGCGTGGGGTGGAACACAGAATTTAGTTATTGAGAAGATGGACATTACTGCAACTTCGGGCGTTTGGCAGAGATACTTTGACATAGTAAACGTTTCTTAAACTGAACAGACTACATTCCTTGGATAGCAGTTTCACTGCAACTGCATCGCGCAAGGGCAAAGGAAACTTAAGACTTCATAGAGTTCTCGGACTCAAGTTCTAGTGAGTGTAGTACAAACTACCGTACATTTCACGTACCACGATTGTATATTTACGTACCAGGATGAGGCAAATGGACTGTACAACTGAATATAACGTTGCTGCTCTGCCTCAGGAAAAGGTTATCCACGTCTGTATAGTGTATTCATTGTGAGATACATATAAATGTTGCGAAACATATAAAGAAGAACATGCGGCTTAGTTGAATTGAAATTTTCGTTTCAGTAGACGAATGCGCAACATAAACCGAAGGAAGATTTGGTTTAACATTCCGTCTGTGGGTTGCTCAGAAACGATACAGCACTTACGTTATTTGAAAAGGACAGAACATCCAGAATGACATATATCAAAGAATTTTGCGATATATTCGTAGCTCCTATTGCCTACTCTCTTTCGTGCATTATACTGTGTTGTGACTTGGCAAGACAGCCAAGCCACTATGATTGGTAGCCGAAAGGCACGCGTCTAAGCTTACGCAGGCTGGCGTGAGGTCTGGAACAGGACAATGTAATTAATATAGCCAATTAGGTACGTTGCTGCTGGAATACTTAACTTTAATTCATAATTGGTGTACATCGGTCTGACGGTACATGCATCACAAGATAAATAGCAAATGATAATGGCGCCTTGCTAGGTCGTAGCAAATGACGTAGCTGAAGGCTATGCTAACTATCGTCTCGGCAAATGAGAGCGTAATTTGTCAGTGAACCATCTCTAGCAAAGTCGGCTGTACAACTGGGGCGAGTGCTAGGAAGTCTCTCTAGACCTGCCGTGTGACGGCGCTCGGTCTGCAATCACTGATAGTGGCGACACGCGGGTCCGACGTATACTAGCGGACCGCGGCCGATTTAAAGGCTACCACCTAGCAAGTGTGGTGTCTGGCGGTGACACCACATACTGTGCGAACATTAATAAAACCGACAAACTGCAGGGACGATTTCCTAACTGGAAATGGACGAAAAATAGTCCTTTGAACATTTGTCCGTAAATGCCCCGTGGCCATGTTAGATGACGCTGACGAATGAAAGTTCCTCTGACCACGTACCGTGCGTTCCTTGTCTGTTGCTGGCTGAGTGATTGACATAGCGTACTGTAAGCAGCACAATAGTCCGACGTTCATGTCGGGAACAAGTCGAGATGGTGTTTATGTACGGCAAGCAGATTAAAACGGTCGAGAAGCAGCACGAATATGCCAAAACAAGTACCCTCACAGACACCAACCACATCATACAACATTTCAAGCCATTTTTAGGCGTTTGTTTGCTTATGGGTCCTTTCAGAGCGACAAACGTATAGGGAGGCAGCGGACTGTGCTTAAACCCGATATGGAGGACCGATTTCTACAGGATATTGAGACGAACACTAATACATGCTCCACGCAAGTGGCCCGCGAATATGGTGTAAGTCAAACTACGATTATATGTGTCTTGCATGACCACCATTACTGTCCTATCACCGGCAACGTGTACAAGGATTATCAGCAGCGGATTTCGCTCCATGAGAAGGATTTTGTTGACAGTTCTTGCACGAGGACATCACAATTATGGGATTTCTGTCATCAGTTCTCTTTACCGACGAAGCAACCTTTACCAGAACTGGCATCATCAGTCTGCATAATCGTCATCTGTGGGCTACAGACAAACCTCGGACAGTGGTTGAGGCGTCTCGTCAGCATCGGTTCAATATTAATGTGTGGGCAGGAATTCTTGGCGACCACACACTTGGACCGGTTATTATTCCATAACATCCCGACGGAGGAACGTACCTGGACTTCCTGCGGAATACTCTGCCTGGGCTATTTGAAAATGTACACTTGGCAATACGACAGGTTATGTGGTCTCTGGATGACGAAGCACTACCCCACGTCCGCATTACAGTTCGCCGACACCTCAGCAACATCTTCCTTGGACTTTGGATAGGACACAGACGCCCAGGAGCATGGCCTACTAGACCACAGGGCTTAAGCTCCCTGGAGATTTATCTGTGGGGGCATCTGAAAAGAGTTGAGTGCTGCGAACCAGTTCCTGATGTGGAGATCCCTCAACAGCGTGTTTACAACGCCTGTGACGCAATTCCAGAGAGACCAGAATGTGCGAAAGACTGTGGCAGTCCATATGTAACATGTGAACTATTGCATTACATCCCATGGAGGTCACTTTGAACGTCTCTTGCAACGTGGATGATATGCAGATCTGTACGGTGTTGCGAGATGATTTGTTGTCCTTGCAGCACACCGTGTGTTTCCAGACACATGTTTATGGGATCTTTTTGCCTCAATTTCCATTCAGGAATCGGTCTCTGCGGTTTGTCGGTTTTGTTACTGTTCAAACAGTGTATCAATTGCATGTAGAAGGTCGATAGCTGAATAACACATGCAGACTGTAATATCTTTTGGAGATAAGCTACATTAAGGTAATGTTTAATTTACGTTCATAACTACACACAACAGTTCTGACAAAACCTAAATTTTGTTCGCAGTTGTCTGACTCATTATATACTTAACCCACTAAATATGTTTAATACGCTGGATATTTAAGTTAACGGATCCAAAACACATACCCATTTTTCGGTTTTGCATTCACAACAAATAATTCCTGCGTTTATAGGAAGACAGGAAAGCACACCGTCAGTTGTAATATAATGGGCCTTCCAGAGGACTGCTTCGCGTCACTCGTACACTTACCTGAGATGACGTGATCTGAATTGGTCGTATTCCATCATTTTCACTACGTCACATATCAGAGTGATAGTTCACGTAAGAGACTCGGCGTCAATCTACCTCGGTATAGGCAATAGAATGCAAACGAAATATGATATTTTAAATAACAATTAACTGAATAATCAGATCAAATAATTAATTTAGATTTAAAAAGAATAAAATTGTGCTCCATCATTAAAAATAAATAATTAATTCAAAAATAAAAGAAAACGTTGCTCAAAATGAGGACATTAAATCCAGGACAACCGAAACAAGAAAAACGAGCTATATAACTAAGCGTCCCTTAATACTTCATTTTTGAGTTGCCATGTTATCTGTTTGCGACTGCCATCTCGTAGGAACCCTGTCAGTTATCACTAGTTTATACATTACACGTAGATAATGTTTAGTGTGTCTAGATTTCTAGTCAGGCATGTACTCTTTGCATAAGGACTGTGGTACTAGTAGAAAAATGGTTTCGCAAGGTTCACACGATGCGTGGTATTATTGAAGCAATGAGAGGGTAGGTTAATACTTCATGCTACCCTTCCCTTCCAGCAACCTGCCCCCCTCCCGCCCCTCCCCCCTCCCATAGGATACAACGTGTCCTCTTCCAAGTACCCTCCCAGTTATTCATTTTAACCTATTTAAGAAATTCACGAAGAATCTAGCTTTGGATAGGCAGCCATGGAATTTAAATACTTTGCTGCTGTATAATATTCCAGACACATTTCAAGGGTCTTACTCGTTCTGTAATGAGCATTTCTGTCAGTCTAGGAGTGGTGGCTAAGCGTTGCCCTTCCCCGAGCTGTCACGATCCTTCAAATGTCTGAGCAGCTGCATTAATTGCCTATGGATGACCGTTGTGAATGATAGTTCACTGTATTGTTTACGTTTCTCTGTTTTTATGGATGAATCTGAAACAAAATGAAGGGAGAGGGTGAGACTGGAAGCATATTGCCAAATAATCTCGAATAATATCTATGTGAATAATTATCAATCAGATAAGATAAATATTGTCTTCCAAAACAAATACACTACTGGCCATTAAAATTGCTACAACTAGAAGAAATGCAGATGATAAAGGGTATTCATTGGACAAATATATTTTACTAGAACTGACATGTGATTACATTTTCACACAATTTGGGTGCATAAATCCTGAGAAATCAGTACCCAGAACAACCACCTCTGGCAGTAATAACGGCCTTCATACGCCTGGGCATTGAGTCAAAACAAAGCTTGGATGGCGTGTACAGGTACGCCTGCCCATGCAGCTTCAATACGATACCACACTTCATCAAGAGTAGTGACTGGCGTATTGTGATGAGAATCTGGAGAATGTGCTGGCCAGGGCAGCAGTCGAACCTTTTTCTGTATCCAGAAAGGCCCGTACAGGACCTGCAACATGCGGTCGTGCATTATTCTGCTGAAATGTAGGGTTTCGCAGGGTTCTAATGCAGGGTAGAGACACGAGTCGTAGCACATCTGAAATGTAACGTCCACTGTTCAAAGTGCCGTCAATGCGAACAAGAGGTGACCGAGACGTGTAACAAATGGCACCCCATATCATCACGCCGGGTGATACGCCAGCATGCCGATGACGAATACACACTTCCAATGTGCGTTCACCGCGATGTCGCCAAACACTGATGCGGCCATCATGATGCTGTAAACAGAACCTGGATTCATCCGAAAAAATGACGTTTTGTCATTCGTACACCCAGGTTCGTCATTGAGTACACCATCGCAGGCGCTCTTGTCTGTGTTGCAGCGTCAAGGGTAACCGCAGCCATGGTCTCCGAGCTCATAGTCCATGCTGCTGCAAACTTCGTCGAACTGTTCGTACAGATGGTTATTGTCTTGTAAACGTCCCCATGTGTTGACTCAGAGATCGAGACGTGGCTGCACGATCCGTTACAGCCATGCGGATAAGATGCCTGTCATCTCGACTGCTAATGATACGAGGCCGTTGGGATCCAGCACGGCGTCCCGTATTACCCTCGTGAACCCACCGATTCCATATTCTGCTAACAGTCATTGGACCTCGACCAACGCGAGCAGCAATGTCGCGATACGATAAACCGCAATCGCGATAGGCTACAATCCGACCTTTATCAAAGTCGGAAACGTGATGGTACGCATTTCTCCTCCTTACACGAGGCATCACAACCAGGCAACGCCGGTCAACTGCTGTTTGTGTATGAGAAATCGGTTGTAAACTTTCCTCATGTCAGCACGTTGTAGGTGTCGCCACCGTCGCCAACCTTGTGTGAATGCTGTGAAATGCTAATCATTTGCATATCACAGCATCTTCATACTGTCGGGTAAATTTCGCGTCTGTAGCTTGTCATCTTCATGGTGTAGCAATTTTAATGGCCAGTAGTGTAGCTTTATCGTCTATATTAGCATATGTTTTAGCTGTTGACCATGGACTGAAAGGCACATATGCAATCGCCTTTCGGAACAACGATGAAGAGATGTACTTGAAATGGAGGATATGGTAGAGCATGCACTAGTGAGTCGACGACACAAAGCGTCTGGCATAGTAGGTGCATCGTTATAGACTGCATCTTTGAGTGCTCGCTAAAAAAAGATATCAAGAGGCCTTAAACCGGGGTACTCTCAGCCCATTTGACAACAGAATTTCGTCCTATACAATGTCCAGGAAAGTTCTTATTCAGTATGTACGTTGCAACGCGGGACGAGTGAGCTGCACAACCACGGTGTTGCAGCCACATACTCTTTCGAATATAAAGTTCTAGAAGAACCGGCGGAATGTTCGTCAGAAAGTGCGGCTACGATTGTCCATTTAGAACACCTGAGAAAGTCCTCCAATGTAATTTCCTACGATGCCGGACCATACGTTTACGCTCCACGGCCCCTGATGTTGCACCTGACGAAGACAGTGTGGAGTTTCAGCTGCCCAGTAGTGCATGTTACGCAGATTTACATTAGTGTGGTTAGTAAATGTACCTTCATCTGTAAGGAGCACACGTTGGAAAAAACGTAGGGTCATCCTTCAATTGCTGAAGATCAAACTGACAAAATTTTGTAGTACGTTCGAAATCACGGTCGTCCAGTCCCGCAGAATGCGAATCACACTTGTCTGGCTGATTCCACATTCCCTGACAATACATCTCGTAACACTGTGCGGACCCATTACCGTCGTAGCCAGAACAGCTTCTCCGCGTTCTCTGTCACTTGCAATCATCTTTCTTGTCCTCTTTTTGACGTTCAGGCAGCCTGTCAGCACTAGCGTGTTAACAATTCGTGCAACAGCCTGGCGTGTCGGGCATGGGCGATCCGAATAGATAGCCCTACATCGCTACGGCATTTCTTTTACATTCATCATATAGAAGCAGTATATTCAACTTCTCTTCATTGGTGTACATGTCTGTACACAACAAATGTTTAAGCAGAAATGAACGGCATGCAGTGCAGACAAGTAAACAGGCAAATGTGTTGATATTCTGACACAACACTGCACGAGAGCTCAGCTTGGCGGTGTTTGGATCGCTGATGGCGATACCGGCCTCAGTGCTCTCGAATTTTTTACGACAGCTTTCAACGTTAACAAACGCTATATCACTGCAACTGGATTCTCAAGAGCTTTCAAATGCAGTTATAAAAGGTATACAGTTCCATTTTCAAAAAATACATACTTGCTTCAATATCTCCGTTGATACCAACGCCAAAAATATTAGCTAAACAAAGAAAAATATGTGCCCCTCGACGCTCTAGCATCTGCCGAAAATCACGTTTCGAAATGTGTAACCGTTCTTTATTTAAATACGATCATGCTGAATTGAAGTTATATACAAACGGAAATCGGAATAATCACTGCAAGGTTAGAGTTTGACGTCGTGTCGATGAAGAAGTTATTAGAGACGAAGTACATACTGGGAATGGACAAGGAAGGGGAAGTGATTTGGTCCCAACCGTACCCCGGTCATCATGAGTTTACTGTCTAAAACTCTTGTGCGGTGACACCTCGAGATTATGAACAACTCTCTGCACGTGTTGTGTGGGTAATGCGACAGCATTGCCTCGTTCCGGAAATTTCAGTCTCAGAGAAAGCGTTGTGCTGGAGTGCGCCGTAGGCCGACAATGGCAGAGCTAGCTAGCTTCGCACTCGGGAGTAAGGAGCAGGTTATAATAACAGTGTTCCCGTGCGCTGGGTCGGAGCACAGAAAGGCCATTTGCATTAGCAGTCCGACCTCAACAGCCTACAGGCGCTCTGTACATTCAGCACAATTGCTTCTCGGGATCAAGTTTCGCACAAATAGCAACTTGCGCGTCCTCCATACGTGACGAGAAATGTAACTGAAACTGCAGTGTTTTGTATTGTTAATGTTTTGCTGATTTTCATGTCTGCCAAAACCGCATATTGTCCTTACATTAAAAATAAGCTCGCTCACTAGAAATACTATTTACAAGTGTAAAAGCTACTTGTGTTTAGCGTTACTGTTTAAATTTTCGTAGCTTTAGACACGTTTGTCCCAAAATTAATGTTTATACTCATCGAATATTTATTATCAAAATGATAAAAAAGAAAAAGGAAATCTTTGTAACAGCCGTTAGAATTACGGCTGTTCAAATTTACCACCTTCAGCAGTTACATATGTCCTTCACAGTAAATATGTGGTTTTTTGTGTTCAGACAGTTGCTACCCGTCTGTGTGTACGCCAAAAGATAGAGGCTTTGTGGGATACGCAGAGTTCTGCCCTTTCATTTACTTGCATCTTAGGTTATTCACTGTTACACGTTTTAACAATAGTACAATTATTGCCTCCTGCGCGATGTGTTTAAATATTATGGCTGCATTGTATTACAAAACAGATGGCACCAATTTTGCGGCTTCCCACATTAATATAGTGTGTCTTGAATCCGAACACCTTGACCATCCTAAGGAATGTGCAGCGTATATTCACAAGTTAGTCATATGGCTCTGGAGGATGTGACTGCACCTGAAGTAGCGATCTGAGCATCAATAGGCATCATAGTGACACAAAGAACTGCTACAAATCGACAGATCCGAGCCAGGCGCCCTGTACCGTGCATACCGCTGACCCCAAACCACCACCATTTGCGACTTCGGTGGTGTCAAGTGAGAGCTCATTGAACGACAGAATGGAGGTCCGTTGGGTTTGCTGATGAAAGTTGGTACTGCCTCGGTGACAGTGATGGTCGTGTGTTGATTAGAACGAGGCTCAAAATGGCTCTGAGCACTATGGGACTTAACATCTGTGGTCATCAGTCCCCTAGAACTTAGAACTACTTAAACCTAACTAACCTAAGGACGTCACACACATCCGTGCCCGAGGCAGGATTCGAACCTGCGACCGGAGCGGTCACGCGGTTCCAGACTGAAGCGCCTAGACCGCACGGCCACACCGGCCGGCTAGAACGAGGCCAGTTGAGGCCTGCAACCAACCTGTTTGCGTGCTAGACTCACTGGACCTACATCTGGAGTTATGATCTGGTGTGCGATTTAGTATGATAAAAGGAGCACTCTCGTGCTTATCCCACACATCCTGGATGCAAATCTGTGCGCCCGCCTGGTGATTCGACCTGTTGTGCTGCCATTCATTAACGGCATTCTAGAGGGTGTTTTACAACAGGATAACGGTCGCCAAAACACCGCTGTTGTAACTCAGCATGCTCTACAGATTGTCGACATTTTGCCTTGGCCTGCCCCATCACCAGATCTGTCTCCAATCGAGCACGTATGAGACATCAGCGGACAACTCCAACGTCATTAACAAACAGCATTAACCGCCTTGTATTAGCCGACCAAGTGCTACAGGCATGGAACTCCATCCCACGAACTTCCATCCAGCACCCGTGCAACACAATGCAAGCACGTTTGCATGATTGTATTCAACACTGCGGCTACACCGGTTATTAATGTACCAGCATTTCACATTTACAGTGGCTTTTATCGTGATTACATTAACCTGTGACCCTGCAGTACTAATGACTTAAATATGTTATCTTGACAAATGTATTCCCAAAATTTCGTTACTCTATATTAATTATTTTTTGGTGTTGCGATATTTTTGTTTCTTGAGCTCTGGATTGCTGACGTGCTCGTTTGATGTGTTTTAAACAGTTTAATATCGTATGGTCTATTTATTTAAGCGTTTTGGTACAATGTAACATATCGCTTGGCGTGTGTGTAACAATATCTGATACTGGAACGTTACAGCACACTGCAGGTAACGTGGTCAGTTTATTTCAGCATTTAGGAACGTTTGTAACAACTCACAGAGCATATGTGTAGCAGTATTTCGTTATAAACACGGTTCAGATCGCTGGTGTTGTTACAATTATGTTTTTTATGCGGTCCTGCTGTACCGCAAGGAGTAGGAAGTATCTGCTTGTTTTGAATAGTAACATATTGCATCGTCTTTTTATGCAAACATTTAGGACAATTTGTAATACATCGCAGTATCTCGTCACACTTCTTGCCTTCTCATACTTCCCACTTGATCATCATGGTTTAGGTTTTCCTTGGTTTCCCCGAAATCGATGAATATGAACGCTGAATCGTTTGTTTAGCACAGAATGCTGCTGATTTCCTCCATAACGCATGTATTACCTGCGATTCTACTCCGGCTTTGCTGATTTCGCCAACTACGAGGCCTTAAATAATAATTTTCCTTCTTTCACCACCTTATTATATCCCAACAGGGAGTCTTTTTCTGTTATCAACATTCTTGAAACGCAAAGACATGACAGTAAGCACACTGTACAATGTAGAGCTGTGATTTAAAAAATGATTATTACTCAAGAATTATTTTATTATCATAGCTGACGAGTGAAAATGTGATATCCAGAGAATTGTATTGTTTTTTACATTATTTTAGATGGTCATGAAACTTGAAACACTGAATTCTCCTACAGTCGAGCTGAAAGCCTATTATGTTCACTATGCTCGAATGAGCTAGAACGGGCCAGTTCACTACGATTCCTTAGCTCCCAGGAGTGCTGCTGCAGAAAGATTTGCAAGAGAGCTTGAATAAGAGGGGAGAGTTACTTTGTTATCAGATACATCTCTTATCAACACCCTTCAAATGTTTTTGAATATAATCAGTCATAGAGATTTTTGAAAGTAATGCAGTAATGCAGTACGGCAGAGAAAAGTGATGTTCAGGAAGTCATTCAAGTCATGAAGCTTGGCGGTTGGTTACCAACTGAACAGCTGACGTCTGTCACAGTGTGCATGGAAACCGTATGTTAGGACTTCAGGATAACGTTCGTTACACATACTAGTTTAAAACGGATTCTAGTAAGGCGTTCAAAAAATGGTTCAAATGGCTCTGAGCACTGTGGGACTTAACATCTGTGGTCATCAGTCCCCTAGAACTTAGAACTACTTAAACCTAACTAACCTAAGGACATCACACACATCCATGCCCGAGGCAGGATTCGAACCTGCGACCGTAGCAGTCCCGCGGTTCCGGACTGAGCGCCTAGAACCGCTAGACCACCGCGGCCGGCAGTAAGGCGTTACAAGTCAGGATATTCCTATGTGTTCTTTAGCCATAACATTAGAAGTGTTTTCGCATTCGAGCATTTTTGTGACCATTCCTGAAGTACTTTTATTTATGTTACATATTACCTCTAAGGTATTAGTGGTATATAACTATAGTGGATGTGTTTAGTGCCAGCGGCGCTGCAAGTTAAGACAGGAATTGGAAAGGGTAAGTTGAAAAAAAAATTGTGCAGGGTCGTGGTTCACTCTTGTTTAAAAATATTATAAAGCCCATCTCTAACCGATAGGTTCACTGCTGTCAATAATGATTTTGTCTCGACTTGATAAGACTGCAGCGGAGAGTGCACTGTTTTAAAATTTCCTAACAGATGAAAGCTGTGTGCTGAACCGGCGCTCTCCGCTATACTCTGAAAGATTCTTATTGGAAGCAACCTGTTGTTTGTGGCTAAGCCAGTTCACTACGATTTCTTAGCTTCCAGGAGTGCTACTGCAGAAAGATTTGTAAGAGAGCTTGAGTGAAATTTGAACAAGAGGGGAGAGTTACTTTGTTATCAGATATATCTTTTATCAACATCCTTCAAATGTTTTTGAATATAATCAGTCATTCAGATTTTTGAAAGTAATGCAGATTGGATTCAACCGAAAAAAGTCTCTGAGACGCTCATTCAATAAAAGTTAGCAAGTACCCTAATCATTTTTCTGTAATGATTGAAACGTAGGAGATTCGAAAGGGAACTCTGTACATATCCCATTATTATGTCACTAGTAAGCAAATCGTAAAACGTGAAACCCGGGGCAATGAAGCACGAAAAATACTCATTTGCTGGTGATATATACTGTAGTACTGAAGCGCCATTGGAGCCCACTTAGCTAAATTACCAGCACTTGGCCAAATATGCGGCGCAAAAAGCGTGGCCGCTGCGTAGCTTGTGTTTAAACTGGAGCCGCCCCCGCTCGCTTCGATCAGAGCAAATGCTGCGGATAGCTGTAAATAGAGACGGCTAAATCACTAACGAGTAATTATTGGGGTGTTCGCACCACTCCGTCTACCGGAACGCCCTCTCACAAAACGCAGATTACTGATGGGTGGGGCATTGTGGTTACGCTGGTGGTAAAATGCCGAGGGCTGAAGCTCCACGGCGCATCAGCGCATAATGTTGTTCGCTATAATTCCCTGCTCCAAGCCCACACAGGTATTTTCTAAACAGGAGTCTCAATCATATGACTTTCAGAAGATGTTTTACCTGTTGGTCTTACTCATTCAGCAATTGAAGGCCAAAAGAGAAAAGAGGTACGTCTACTTTTTTGTAAAAGTCATTTTCTGCCACATTAGAATTGCTTCAGATCTGTATGCTACAGTGCAAAAATGCCTTACGGATGAAGAAACTTACTCACAGAAATGTTAACTGTGCAGGAAAGCCCAGCGCCTGTTTGGGGAGGACAGAGGAACGTCCATAAATGTCTCACGGCATCATACCAGCAGCAGTTCTTTTCTTTTTGTTTAATTGACGAAATTTTACTTAGTTACAGAGGCAGTTGTTTTATTCTCCACTTCTGTCTTAACCTGAAGCCGTATGCTCGGTCTCATTGTGTACGTTATTTTTCCGTACAACATTAGTTGTACAATGAACCCTGAATAATTTCCCTATGGACAACAATACAGTGAAGAATATCATGAGAAGAAATGATTGAAAAACTGAAAGAAAGAAAATTAGTACATTCTGAAAGTTCATAATTCTCTTATTTGGGATACACAGTCATGTAAAATTTTGTAAAGGACATTATAATCGCCTCTGACTGTAATACACTTTATCTGAACAACTCACTATTGTACACAGCACATGTAAGAAGGTAACAATCATCTAACAAATATGCACGTCGCATTTGATGTTAGTCAAGTAGAAGACGTTAACAAAGATAAAAAAAGCGTTTACGACTAACTCCATTTTCACGATTTACCAAGCTTTGCTCTCATTTAATGTAGGCGCAGTCTCACACTCAAAAATACAACACATGAATTTGGCGACGACATGCATATACGAAGGCGTGCTGAAAACTAAAGCCTTCGATTTTTTAATGTGAAAATTCTTAAATATTTTTAATAAAACAAAAGTTATTAACATTCTACATCTTTATTCTTCATGGCTACACTTTTTTTTCAACGTTGTCACCCTGGCGACGAGAACATTTCTCCCAACGAGAGACCAGTTTGTTGATACCGCCATAGAAAATGTTTTACATTGTTGACGAACTTACAACCTTACCTCTGCTTTCACCGGTTCATTACTATCAACGTGAAGTCGTCAAAAATCTGAAGGAGCCATGTCGGGGCTGTATGGAGGATGTTCGATTACAGTGAACCCAAGGCGCTGGAATGTGGCAGATGTCGCAGAACTCGTGTTCGGTCTAGCATTGTCATGCTGAACGTGACGGTGACCCATCTGTGGATGAACATTTCCAATTCGGAATTCGATTACAATACGCTGCCTCTCACACAACACCATAGTTCCGTTACACATCGCCATGTTACACGCCACAATTCGGAGTCCTGTAGCGGCAGAGGGCTGCACATATGTAGAAATAAAGGAAAAGATGTAGAACTTTCATAACGTTTGTTTTACTTAAAATTCTTCAACAGTTCTAACATAAGAAATTCAGAGATATTACTCTTCAGCACGTCCTCGAACGTTTTGATTTTTACCTGTGCTAAAGGAAAGTTATTTCCATTGGACAATGACAGAACGGCCGAAATTGTAATCACCGACTGTTCAAATAAAGAATTTTGCTGTCAAAAGCGACCATGATGCATTCTACAAAATATTAAATAATAGTAACGTATTTAATGAAAAGAAACTCTTTTCATGCTTTGAAAGTATTTATTTTTCAATATAATTTTGTCTTACATCTTTTGGCCCGAAGAAGGATTATTTGAAATTTGTTTCCGGTGCTTACGGAACAAATGAAAGACTTACAATTATTCCGACAAATATGAAACACTGAGCATAAAGGGAGGTTTTAACAACAGAATATTGATGTATGAATTATTGTGTTCCAGTTTTTGCAACTGTTGTCGTGTAAAATTTATTCACATGGATTTACTACCTTTCTCCTCTGTGGTGTCAATTTCCGATTCGATAGCTTACGCACACTGTAGCTAACTTCTAAAAGTCACACTGTCCAGTTGTGAACTTCATGCGTTCATTTCTTTAAAGATATGAGACGTTGTAAATGTATTCCAACAGAACGTGAAATGCTATAGAAATGGGTTACAGACTAAGTAGGATACCAAATAGAATACAAAGGAATTAGAGCGTTCGCTAACCTAAAACCTTGTAGCTCCAGAGGGACCAAACTATGAATTCAGAAACAAGGGTTTCCTCTTGAGAAATAAATAGTTTGGTGCCCTAGGCAACTATTAATTATGGTCGATATGTGCTCTCAGTTTTCTCTCTCCGTCGTTTCTTCCGAAAGGAACGATCAAAGATAGAACATTTCTGGTCATTTTGAAGCCCATGCGTAATGTATGTCCGTGGAGGTATGTGCCCAACAAACTATAACATCTCCAGAATGAGATTTTCACGCTGCAGCGGAGTGTGCGCTGATATGAAACTTCCTGGCAGATTAAAACTGTGTGCCTGACCGAAACTCGAACTCGGGACATTTGCTTTTGGCGGGTAAGTGCTCTACCAACTGAGCTACCCAAGCACGACTCACGCCCCGCCCTCACAGCTTTACTTCTGCCAGTACCTCGTCTTCTACCTTCCAAACTTTACAGAAGGCTAAGATCCCGAGTTCGAGTCTCAGTTCAGCACACAGTTTTAATCCGCCTGGAAGTTTTAACTATGATATCATTTGCATGTGGTTCTTAGATTACGTATATAGAGCGGAATAGCACTCCATCTTGTTAAGTCAGTGCTTCACTTCCAGTGCAAATCTTTCACTCTCTAGGAACTGCGTAGTCTTGATTCACGTTCTCTTTGCGTATTTTGAAAGACGTTTTAGAGTCGTTAACTTGGTTGCACGATGCGATAGACAGTCCACCTGTGCCAAATTTACTTGCACTAAGCTGAGCAATCATTAGCCGCATTACGCGCCTCAGGCGACGGAAGCGGGATTAACTTCTCTACTGATGCTTGTAATTGCCTTGACCTGCAGCTACACGAGGCGCTCGGTCGCGGGTCGATCAAAATCTGATTATCGAACTATGATCGCATTAAGCGTAACTGTGGTCTGCTGCTTAGACGGAGTGAAACCACTAGTGGATTGCCGTGACGACAGTGAGGTAAGTAGGACGCCTTTGACTCAGCGACAGCGACCGACCATACTTGCAGCGGTACTACACCAACTGACAGGCTTTCAGGGCTTCATTTCACTAGCGTAAAACTCTTTCAGGAAAGGGGCCACAGTAATCGCACATTAATCGTCAATACTTTCTATTGTCCCTGCCGTGAAATAGGGACAGGGTGTAATATATCTATACACAAGGAAAGTAAATGAAAGACGTAGACGGTCGCAGGTTCGAATCCTGCCTCGGGCATGGGTGTGTGTGATGTCCTTAGGTTAGTTAGGTTTAAGTAGTTCTAAGTTCTAGGGGACTTATGACCTAAGATGTTGAGTCCCATAGTACTCAGAGCCATTTGAACCATTTTTTTGAAAGACGTAGAACGTGTTGGGTTCGTGCATAAGTTCGTAGCGTGTTTGCATATGCTTAATAACCAACAGATACATATAACCTAAACTTTAATCGTTAAAAATATATTCTCCTTCACTACTTACAAGTCTACCAACGCTAGGGTAACTTTCTCATTCCGCGACATTAGAAATCAGGTAGTTTTTGAGGCAAAGAACTAGTCGGGCCACGTTCGAAGAGCATTTTTATACGGAAAGGAAGTTCCTTTAAAGTTGTTCGATACAGAATGAAGTAGGATCCTTTATTGAATGATTATATGATAGCGGAACAAACACTGGTAGCAGTTACTTCTGTAAAATATCTGGGAGTATGCGTACGGAACGATTTGAAGTGTAATGATCATATAAAATTAATTGTTGGTAAGGCGGGTGCCAGGTTGAGATTCAGTGGGAGAGTCCTTTGAAAATGTAGTCCATCAACAAAGGAGGTGGCTTACAAAACACTTGTTCGACCTATACTTGAGTATTGCTCATCAGTGTGGGATCCGTACCAGGTCGGGTTGACAGAGGAGATAGAGAAGATCAAAAGAAGAGCGGCGCGTTTCGTCACAGGGTTATTTGGTAACCGTGATAGCGTTACGGAGATGTTTAGCAAACTCAAGTGGCAGACTCTACAAGAGAGGCGCTCTGCAGCGCGGTGTAGCTTGCTGTCCAGGTTTCGAGAGGGTGCGTTTCTGGATGAGGTATCGAATATATTGCTTCCCACTACTTAAACCTCCCGAGGAGATCACGAATGTAAAATTAGAGAGACTCGAGCGCGCACAGAGGCTTTCCGGCAGTCGTTCTTCCTGCAAACCATACGCGACTGGAACAGGAAAGGGAGGTGATGACAGTGGCACGTAAAGTGCCCTCCGCCACACACCGTTGGGTGGCTTGCGGAGTATAAATGTAGATGTAGATGTAGAAGGTGAAAATATAATGGAGCAATACCAGATGAATAAGGCTGATGCCGAATGACTTCCCAAACCAGTTCCTCTACAGTGCTTTTTTGACAATCTAGCAAAATGCAGGCTGGCGTTATCGTGGAGTAGCATCACATCACGCAGTCTTCCTGGTCGTTGATCTGGGACTGCGTCTGAAAAACGTCTTAGTTGTTCACACTAAAGGTCAGCAGTTACGGTTACACGTCAGAGAAGCAATCGATAGTACACCACACCGTCGCTGCTCCACTAGATGTATTACACAGTCTTTTGTGTAGGCGCGCAGGTGTTTGTACGGGGAGCTGTGGCTTTGTTTGGATTCAGCCATTTCTTTCTTTTTCTTATGTTACCATAAAGGCACCATTTCTCGTCATCACTAGCGATACAGGAGAGGAATGGTTAGTGTTGTTCGTGAGCCAATTGATGACAAGCAAGCGGAGATGAACATATGTCCACCCTCTGATTTTTGTGATTTTGGCTTCGAACATACGGTACCCTTACACCCGATTTTTTAAACTTCCTCACTGCATAAAAATGTGACACGCTGGTGAAGTGATCTCAGTTAATCACATCTGTGAGTACTGACGTGTATCATTGTGGATTAATGCGTTTAAACAATCTTCGTTAAAGCCCCCATGGCCTCCTAAACGTGGAGACTATCTAACATTAAAACGATCCTTCTTAAATTGAGAAAACCAGTTTCTTGCCACGCTGTGTCCAATGGCATTATCCCCTTTTACGGCGCAAATGTTTGTGGCTGCCTCCGCTGCTGTCACCCATTTATTGGTCTCAACCAGAAGAATATGTCCGAAATATTCCTATTCCTTCAATTGCCATTTGATTTTATAGCATCCACAGAGCCACTCACTATCCCTAAATGAAAATATATAAACTCAAATAGCAACAGTGAACTACAAATTACCTTCGCTCCGCAGAAATTCCCAGCATACCATCTGTCTCCATCATCTTTATCCATTAATGGACTGACATTCTGTCACTGTCGCGACAGAGACGTAGTGATTTCAAATTCCACTGCAACTATTCATAGAGCAGGTCTTCCAGACTGATGCTCCGAATACATTCAAATCGGTACTCAGTAACAGAGTGCCTAAATTCTTCCAATATTTTAACGAACAATATTTTGATTACTACATTGGGTGAAAGACATTTATTTAATTTTTTGTCTCACAGTATCCAGTTGTAGCTGATGACCAACGTCAGTCCTACAACAGTGATTTACAATTACCGTCATATGATACCTATGTGGCATAGTCGCGTCACTGTCTTCCTTTCTCTCCATGTCGTCGTTAGATTCAGGGATTCAACTTGCACTTGACACCATCATCACTATAAGTTATTAGAGTGAAATGTTTGATTTTCAAATGACACGTTAAAGAAAATGTCCATCAACAACTGACGCTCTAAACTTAACTAAGAAATACACTGAAGACCCAAAGAAACTGGTACACCACCCTAATAGCATGCAGGGCCCCCGCGAGCACGCAGAAGTGGCGCAACACGGCGTGGCACGGACTCGACTAATGTCTGAAGTATTTCTAGAAGGATGACATCATGAATCCTACAGGGCCGTCCATAAATCCGTAACAGTACGAGGGTGTGGAGATCTCTTCTGAACAGCACGTTGTAAGGAATCCCAGATTAGCTCAATAATGTTCATGTCTGGGGAGGTTGGTGGCCAGCGGAAGTGTTTAAACTCAGAAGAGTGTTCCTGGAGTCACTCTGTAGAAATTCTGAACATGTGGAGTGTCGCTTTGTCCTGCTGGAATTACCCAAGTCCGTCGGAATGTGCAATGGACATGAATGGATGCAGTTCATCAGACCGGTTGCTTACGCACGTGTACTTGTCAGAGTCGTACCTAGAGGTATTAGGGGTCCCATATCACTCCAACTGCACACGCCACACACCCAGTCATCAACAGTCCAATGTCAGTGCTGATGGGCCGGGGCGAGGCGTAAATCTATGTTTCGTGCAGTAATCAAGGGTACGCGAGAGGGCCTCCGGCTCCGAAAGCCAATATCGTCGTCTCGAGTGGCTAGCACACTGACACTTGTTGATGGTCCAGCATTGAAATCTGCAGCAATTTGCGGAAGGGTTGTACTTCTGTCACATTGAACGATTCTCTTCAGCCGTCGTTGGTCCCGTTCTTGCAGCATCTTTTTCAGGCCGCAGCGATGTCGGAGATCTGATGTTTTACCGGATTCCTGATATTCACGGTACACTCGTGAAATGGTGGTAGGGGAAAATTCCCACTTCATCGCTACCTCGGAGATGCTGCGTGCCATCGGTCGTGCGCCGACTATAACACCACGTTCAAACTGACTTAAATTTTGGAAACCTGCTATTGTAGTAGCAAACCCACCTAACAATTGCGTTAGACACTTGTCACCTTATATAGGCACTGCCGATGGCAGCGCCTTATTCTACCTGCTTACATGCCTCTGTATTTGAATAGGCATGCATATAGCAGTTTCTTTGGCGTGTCAGTGTATGTTCTTCATAAAGTATGTTTCATACGCATAAGATTAAATCTGTTGTTGCTGAAATATTCAGCGTGACTACCATGTGGTCGCTGTGTACTTGGATTAGCTACATACAGTAAAATTATTAAAAAGTATTGAGATATAGAGAATTGAAAATGATCGAATGCAGATATAAACTGTCCTGATAGTTGGAAAGTGATAGTTCATGCAACATTGTCACCAAAGATCCGATGTCAGTCACATGGGAGACAGTGCCCATCGAAGCCTCCGACTGCTATCATAGGTGGAAAAACCGACTCATTTTTCAGCGTCTAAATGCGAACGCGTTTGTTTCTGAAAAATGCGCACACACACACACACACACACGTGCGCGTACACACAAACGCGAACATAAGTCCCCCTTACAAGCCCACCCATCCACCCACCCACCCACACACACACACACACACACACACACACACACACACACACACACACAAACACACTGAGAGAGGGAGGGAAGGAAAGAGAGAGTCACAGAGAAATAGTGCACACAAACTTGGGATAATGTTTGGGAGAAACTCCAAAACCTACTCTCCCCTCACATCACTTAAGTGAATGTTCAATGCTGCTTATGACGTCCGCCGGCCAATTTTTGTGCTTGTACGGGTGTGTGACAGTATCATACGGCTCATGTTAACAGGAGTGCTGTTCACAAGTACTCACAACTGAAATCACCAAGAAACTTACTGCTAGTTAAACTACAGTGCTGTCGGAACTATACTGAGTACATGTAGAATAGCCCATGTCAACTGGTGTTAAAAGACAAATGCTGCGTTAGAAGCTGAAAAGTCTAAGATCACTCCTTTGTGCCGAGTGATTTGTGTTGTAAGCTCACTTTAGTAGGTATCTAAAAGTTCGTGGATAGACTCTGCTCTTGTCGCTGGGCATTAGCGTGTAAAGGAAAGTGGAATGACTCAAGAATTGAGAATAACAGTAGGTAAGTTATTAACATGTTGGAAGAAGCTACTGGCAAGAGACGTTGATACAAAACGAATGCGAAACCAATTAGAGTCATATCTTAAGAACAGAGCTATCCAGAAGATATATCAGATAGTTTTATTACTATAATGCGAGAGTTGCACTGATGAGCCAAAGCATTATGACCACTACCAGCCGCGTGACTAATGCCACTTGGTGGTGTTGCGGGTACGAGACTCGGTAAGCGAAATATGCAAGGTTTTCTAAAATGAATGTAAAAAATGAGAGGACTATTAGAATGGGTTATGACTACCAACTTTCAGATACCAACATATGCCCGCTTCCCCTAGGCTTCATTTAACAGAGTTGGGCGCCACCGGGAAGGTAGGCATACAACCAACCATCAATGTGGATATGGTATAAGCCTTCAGAGCAACGTTTTCAATTTCTTTCATACATCAAGGTAAAAGAAAAGTGGGGATGACGTTTCATGATCTTTATGTTCAATCAGTGGCAAAAACTGCTCGAAATTACGTCCTCTTGCTTGAAATCACTTTGTACAATGACGTCTCAGTGGTGGTCACACCCTTTAAAACGCCCCTGGCAGACTAGGGATGCATCAGAGGCTGCCGTAATTCGTGCAATCAGCTCATCATCCGTCCCGATAGGTACTTCGTAAAAAACAGATTTAAGGTGTCCCCAGACGAAAAAATCAAGGGGCGTCATATAGGGGGGACGTGTAGGCCATGCCGCCTCCCCACCGCAGCCTACCCAGTTGTCACCACAAGTCTCACCGAAATGATTTCGCATCGCATGAGCAAAGTGTGCATATGTTCCATGATGTTGGTACTACATACGGTATTGCACGTTGAGTGGGACATGTTCCAGTAACTCTTGCAGTGTTTTCCTTGTGGAGATCAAGTATCTGTTAGCGTTATGTCGTTGGGGGAACGCCCGCAGCTCGTGGTCGTGCGGTAGCGTTCTCGCTTCCCACGCCCGGGTTCCGGGGTTCGATTCCCGGCGGGGTCAGGGATTTTCTCTGCCTCGTGATGGCTGTGTGTTGTGTGATGTCCTTAGGTTAGTTAGGTTTAAGTAGTTCTAAGTTCTAGGGGACTGATGACCATAGAAGTTAAGTCCCATAGTGCTCAGAGCCATTTGAACCTCGTTGGGGGAACACGTATGAATCGATCAGATTATCGTCTACCAAACTAGTTCAAACACTGACGGCGAAGTGTACTTGGTGCCCACGAACAAAGGTGGCATGCAGATTTTCCCATGCCCACACATGTTGATTGAGCGCTTTCCTTTGGAGGAAAGACTAGATATGCATTGTGCTTAGATGTCGGGGGATGGAAATGCTCTCGTTGCTCAACAGTTGTACGTCCAGTGGTTTCCGATCCGTCGAGTGCCAGATCCACGCACATTCACTGCCATTCATAGGCTCCTAAGAGAGACAGCTGCAGCTGACACTTTCCCTTATAAAGGATGCATCATACGTAAACTGAACGAATTGTGGGAATTCAGGTTGACTGGTACACTTCTGAAAAAACCTCTGGCAGAAGTCAATGAGACGCAGATCTTCTGGGTTAAGGGCTTGAACTTTCTGAAGGCGATAACCGTCCAAATAATCATCATTCCACAAACTCCAGATCGAGGAATGCTTTCACCCATTTCTCGAGCAACACTCAACGAGCTTGTTGAGGGCGTGTTTTACAGCAGAGCTAACGTCTTCTCTTCAGTCTCTGATGTAAGCCCCGTGGGCTGACGACAGCGTCCGTCCGGCCTTCCCACATATAACACAAAATTACTGCATCGGGTTTCGATGTAGCCCTTAAATTCACACCTGTTATTACGATACCTTGCCAGTACACCACTCACGTCAGCTGCAGCTGTCTCTCTTAGGAGCCTATGAATGGCAGTGAATGTGCGTGGATCTGGCACTCGACGGATCGGAAACCACTGGACGTACAACTGTTAAGCAACGAGAGCATTTCCATCCCCCGACATCTAAGCACAATGCTTATCTAGTCTTTCCTCCAAAGGAAAGCGCTCAATTTCCCGTCCGCTCCCCACAGTACAAAACACAAGAGTGCCCCAGTTTGTTGCCATACTGATGCAGGGTGAACCAGAGTCTGACACGTGCACAGGAGCTTCCCTCTGTACGATACTGTATCGAGCAGGCATTTTCACTGCGAAACGCAAAGCATTTGCATCCTAGCAAATGCCAGAAGAGCCTGCGTGGTGTTGTCCCACCCGGAATATCTCCTACAATTTCGACTCGGAAGTCGGGCTGTTTGCCTACCTTCCCGGCAGCACGCGACGCTGGTAAGTGAGGACTAACGCCGAACGCTAAGGAACGTGGCCGTGAGTTGCCACGTGAAAGTCGACTGCTACGACACACTCTACCAGCATTGTCATTTTTTAGATTCATTTTTACCATTTATAAGCAGAACAAAGAATATAAGCAGAACAAGGACGAATAGGGAATCATTCCAGCGACGATATGGCAAGCCAGTGTGGAAATCCACTGACATTAGCGACTATAAAAAATTACAGATTGCTATGGCACGGCGCCTGGAGACGACCATCTCGACAATGCCGAAGCTGCTAGACTGTTCTCGTGCTAATGTCGTGAGCATGTGTGGCATACGGTTGAAGGACAGTAAAGGCATACGTGGCCCGCAAAGCGTTCGACGTTCACGGCTCATCACAGAACCTGGAAATCGGAGGCTTGCCCGCTCTGTAAAGTAGACTAAGCTGCGCACTGTGGCAGATATGAGTAAGTACAATGCTCGCTAGGCAAAAGTGTTTCGGAGCACACCGTTTAGTGCACTTTGTTAAATATGGAAATCTGCACTTGATAACCCCTACGTGTTCTCAAGTTGATCCAACGACATAGTTACGATTACAGCAAGTATGGAAACATTGAGATTGGACTGTGGATCAATGGAAACGCGTCCTCTGGTCGAGTGAATCACATTTTACCGTTACCCCTGCTGGATGGTCGTTTCTGGATTCTTAGTCATCCAAGAAAACGACTGAT
This sequence comes from Schistocerca cancellata, assembly GCF_023864275.1. Taxonomy (NCBI): domain Eukaryota; kingdom Metazoa; phylum Arthropoda; class Insecta; order Orthoptera; family Acrididae; genus Schistocerca; species Schistocerca cancellata. Next base: position 577,647,872 of record NC_064629.1, read on the forward strand.
CGCAACAGGCACCGCGCCGCGGCCGCAGGCCGTGCTAAACCCGCGAATGTGCAACAGCACTTACTTACAGTTTTAGGAAATACCTACGTAACGTGCACGCAAAGGGGGCTAAACGGCTGCTAACGACGTTCCACAGCGTTTTATTCCAAGTCGTAAACAATTTTCTCTTTGGTGGATCAGATTGATGCATCTTTTTAAAAATTCAGGCACAACTTAAGTGGGTTATTTTGAGTTAAGCCGCCACACATACTTGTTACTGAACGACATATGAAAAGTCACGAATGTAAGTACTCTCCTATTCATTCGATATTAGTTGACGACTACTCGGCGTCGCCTGGAACACGGAATCGATGGAAAATACTAAATAGTGTGAAATACGGTTTTTCCTGCTCTACTTTTCCTTTAGAATAGACGAATACGAGTAGTCTGTAACCCCTACGCTTCAACGATGGTACTGAAGATTTAGAATGACTATTCTGAGGCAAATCAATGAATTCGTGTAGATAGGAAAACTACACACTACAAGCAGATGGACAAGTTATTTGAGCGACTGAATTTCCTATTTAACCGGAAATATGAAAATCTGATGAAACAAAAACTCTATTGTATATACGTAAGTTGTAACCTACGGAGGTTAAACTTAGATTGAATTGCACAAACCATAAAAAACTCTTTCACAAAGTTAAATAGCAAAACATATATTGACAATAATGCGAAGTAACAGATAAACGAATACGTGGGCGAGAGAAAAGCCAAACTTAAGGATGCTGTAGGCTATCTTACAAAAGTGAAATTGAGATGGACGGTGTTCGTAATTCTGAAGAATGAATGAAGTTAATACTAATTTGTAAATCTGAAAACCGTATACTGGGAACAAGTCTGAGAGAATAGTATACTGATGAGAAAAGACATTACGACCAATGCACACCGCGACGTTGGAGGCAGCCTGTCGGCGTTGTGGGCACGTAGCACGGTAACAAAAGTATGTAAGCGGGGCTGACTCGGACGGAGGACCACCCTAGCAAAGATATAGGCTGAAAATGGCGAGGTCCATCGAGATTGATTATTACTACGCAGATCCTGTGATCGAGTATCTCGAAACCTGCGAAGCTGGTCAAATGTTCCAGTGCTGATGTCGTGAGCATCTACGAAAGAAGTACAAAAACAGTGAAACTACTACTAGGAGCTAAATGGTTGGACGTCCCCGACTCTTCACAGAACGTGGGGTTCGGAGGCTTGTCTGCCCTGTAATGTAGGGTAGATGGTGACCCGTGCCATCTCTGCCGAAAGATCGCAATGGACGACCGCTGTGGCCGAGCGGTTCCAGGCGCTTCAGTCCGGAACCACGCTGCTGCTACGGTCGCAGGTTCGAATCCTGCCTCGGACATGGATGCGTGTGATGTCCGTAGGTTAGATAGGTTTAACTAGTTCTAAGCCTAGGGGACTGATGACCTCAGATGTTAAGTCCCATAGTTCTAAGAGCCATTTGAACCATTTTTTGAGAGCACAACGCTGGAGCACGGACAAGTATTTTGGAGCACACCGCTCACTCCGCAGCAGTCCACCCCTACGTGTTCACATGTTGACCCAGCGACATCGTCAATTACGACTGCAGTGGGCATTGGACCATCTGGATTCGACCGTCTATCAATTGAAACGTGTAGGCTCTTCGGGTGAATCACATTTTTGCTCCACTAGGTCGACAGTCGTCTCCACAAATTCAGTCATCGAGATGAACGGCGGGTCGAAACGTGCAGCACGCCATGGACGGAGGTTGGTGGGAGTAGTATTACCCTATGGGAGACATTCTCCAGCGCTTCCATGGGACCTGTGGTAGTAATCGAAGACGCTCTGACAGCTGCGAACCATGGCAATGTCATCTTTCAGCAGTTCACTTGTTCGTGTCTCGGAGCCAGAACCGTCATGCAGTGGTTTGACGAGCATTATAGTGAACTTACGTTGATGTCTCGGCTGCTAAATTCGCCTGACATAAATACTATGGAACCCAACTAGGCCGCTAGCGGGCACCATCACCGCGTACGCAGATCAGCTGCCCGTTATTTAAGCGAAATACATCACCTGTGAGTAGACATCTAATGTCACATATCTCCACAAAGCTATCGACAAACTGTCGGATCCCTGATACGCAGAATGAGTGATGTATTTCGTTCCAAAGGCGGACAAACAAGCTATTTGGCAGGTGATCGTAATGTCTTGCCTTATCAGTGTATATTCAACTGTGGATGAACAGTGAAGGTAGTTGTTGTTGTTATTGACTCGTTAAATGATGGCGGTAGTGGTGAGATGTGATCCGACTGGGAAGATGTCTGGTAGCCACACGTGTGTTCAGCAGAGAATGAACAGATTTTGTTATTATTCTTATTGTTTCCTATGATTTAATGACTCTATCAATGATGGTGGGAACGATATGTGAGTGAAATTAACCGCCACATATGTTGATTCCGAAATGGGATGTAGTTCTTGGAAACCGTTTTACCTTAAAATAGTACCGAAAGGACAAAAGGGCGACTGGACGGGGCTAAATGTTTCACTACTCTAATAGCAATATGTAGTAGCAGGCTGTTGTTATTTCCATATGCAGGACGAGAAGTAGAAAATAACAAGAATATAACGAAAAATCGTACAACGTAAGAGCCATATGTTAATCCACAACATAATTATTCCACTGCATTTTGGCCAGGGATTAGCGCTGAGGAGACGTTTGTTAGAGGTAAGGAACTGCCGGCAAGAAGTGTAACGCTGTTGGGAAGCGGATTTGGGTACCTAGCCGCTAGTGGCCATTTGGATAATCCCTGGATACGCCCTCGCATCTGCGCTCCGCAAATGGAGTCCTGCCCGCAACCTATGTAAGGTTTCTAACCAGTCTCTCAGCAGCTGCAGAGCACTCGACTTTAGAAATTCAACGTTTCTCTACCTTACCTTGCCTTTATTGCTTCACTGCTGGTCGCTAAATATTACTCATAGATACAAACTTCTGATGAAGAAAAGCCAAATTATTCTTTTGTGTTCCTGGAGTTTTTTCGTTCCGTCGTAACAACTGCAAGAAATGCGTGATTTTGCACAATACGCGTTTCGCTTTATTGAAGTATTGTAAGCGACCCGTAATTAAAAATATTTACAATTTAATTTGTTTTTGAGATCTAAAACCAGTTCGTTAACAATACTTTGGTGTTCAGTTAAGGTGATTTCTTCTTGGTTTCTCGCCTACATCGGGAAATTCCGTCTGTTAGCACATCATTGGTGTCTTTGTTCGTTAGACACTGCTACTTATAGACTAATTTTTCGTTACTTTGCACAGCTATGTATTTACCATGTTTTAGAAAGCACATCTTTTCGCATACCACTGCTAACTGTTCATTTTTTTATGCTTCTAAGTGTGTATTTTGTTTTGTGGTGTTGCGAAGACATCGTTGTCGCTGTTTGTCTTTGATCTATACTTTTTTACTTTGATAGTTATTTATATGTGTCATTCTGTTTAAGTATGTATTTATATACTGTGTAAGGCTAATTAAGGTATAATGGTGGAATATTTTTTCTTTTTGTTTCTTTCTTTTTTGTTTAGATGGGAGAGGGAGAAGCAATAATGAGGGAAAATAAGTGTATAGCAGTGTGATGGAGTGTGAGTTGGAGGAAAAGCGGAGCAGCAAGAAGTGAAATGAAATTTTGAGACTTTGCGGGTTGGGTGCGAGAGGGTGCAGGACGGAAAAGGCTGCTTTCTTTTTCATGTGATTTTTTCAATTGTTTTATATAGTGTTTGTTTCCAATATTTATTTGGTCATTGAGCAAATGTCTATTTTGTGTTAATGCTTTCCGTGTATGCAAATTTTCTTGGAAAAGGAGGAGGTGACTGTGTTTACTGATTCTTACGATGTTCGTATCTTTTTGAATATTCCTTGGTGTGAGGTGGTTTTGTTGTAGACGATCTTCTTGTACGTAGTATTCTGGATTCTATTCAAAGTATTTTGTTGTGTTATTAACGGTAGCAATTTTATGGTTTCATCTGTGTTTTCATGAGGTAGCTGCTTGTGTGTTTTCAGATTTTCTTCAATTATTTTTATGATTTCATATACAGATTTACAGGGATGCAGCTGTTGATGCTTTCTACATCAATTCAATCACGAATGCTACAAACAAGAAGAAGGTTTACTCACCTGTTCCTACATCTACATTTACATCTACCTGGATACTTTGCAAATCACATTTAAATGCCTGGCAGAGGGTTCATAGAACCACCTTCACAATTCTCTATTATTCCAGTCTCGTATAGCGCACGGAAAGACTGAACACCTATATCTTTCCGTACGAGCTCTGATTTCCCTTATTTTATCGTGGTGCTCGTTCCTCCCTATGTATATCGGTGTCAACAAAATATTTTCGCATTCGGAGGAGAAAGTTGGTGAGTGGAATTTCGTGAAAAGATCTGTCGCAAGGAAAAACGCCTTTCTTCTAATTATGTCCAGCCCAAATCCTGTATCATTTCTGTGACACTCCCTCCCATATTTCGCGATAATACAAAACGTGCTGCCTTTCCTTGAATTTTTTCGATGTACTCCGTCAGTCCTATTTGGTAAGGATCCCACACCGCGCTGCAGTATTCTGTGTCCTGCCAATAAAATGCAGTCTTTGGTTAGTCTTCCCCACAACATTTTCTATGTGTTCCTTCCAATTTAAGTTGCTCGTAATTGTAATAACTAGGTATGTAGTTGACTTTACGGCTTTTGGATGAGACTGATTTATCGTGTAACCGAACTTTAACGAGTTCCTTTTAGTACTCATGTGGATAAACTCACACTTTTCGTTATTTAGAGTCAACTGCCGATATTTCTTCTAAAGCGTTTTGCAGTTTGTTGTGATCTTCCGGATCACTTTATTAGTCGATAAACGACAACATCGTCTGCAAACAACCGAAGACGCTTGTTTCAGTAACATTAGCCAAAATTTCATGATTCATATATAAAAATTAACATTTGAAGGCACAATAACAAAAGCTACAAATCATCTACTCATACAGATACATGGATGACATAATATGCAGAGTAGAGGAACCTAAAAATAGATTACAGCAGTTACACAAAGACGTAAATACTGTATACAAAATATAGGCCTAAAATTCACGCTAGAAGAAGAACAATGAACCTCACTCTATTTTCTAGACATAATCATAAGAAAAGACAATAACAAACACACATTTGACATATACAGAAAACCCAGAACTGGTGACACTATCTTAAATGCAACCTCAAACCACCAGCAGAATCAGAAATAGGCTACGTGAAACGTATCGAACAGAGGCCCCCTAAACACTACTGATATCCAGAAAGAGCCGTCCATTATAAACCAAATAGCATTAAAAATGGACGCAAAGAAACAATGGGTGACAAACTAAACAGAAAAATAAATACACTAATAATGAAAGAAAACTAACCATAAACACTAACACGTACAAACTGCACTATCACAAAAAATGGCATACAGTGACCTACCACAACAAATTCAAACATAAAATACGTAACTTACCAAAAGAAAAGCATAAACATTGCTTAACAAAATGTACAGCTCAATACAAAAGCACATCCGACATCTTCTCCCTCCCCGATCTAAATAAAATGAGCAAAAAAAGAAAAGGAAAAACACTGCACCACTACTTACACAGTATATAAATACATAATTAAATAGAATGACACGTACAATTAACTACAAAAATAAAAATTTACAGATCAAAGACAAACTAGTGACAGTGATATCTTGGCAAGGCTACCAAACAAAATACACACTTCGAAGTATAAAAAAAAGAACAGTAAACAGTGGTATGCGAAAAAGTGTGATGTGTAAAACGTAAGAAATGCACAGTTCTGCATAGAAACGAAAAATTAGACTACAAGTAGCTGTGTAATGAAGAAAGACACCAATGATGTGCTATCAGACGGCATTTCCCGATACAGGCGAGAAACCAAGCAGAAATCAACTTAACTGAACACCAACATATTGTTAAAGAACTTAAAACACTACTGTCCGCTACTGCTATACCATACCCTTAAAGTTGGGGGCAGGTCGTGAAATAAAACTAGCTTGTTAAAGCAATTATGGTATAAAGCAACAGAGCAGTGTTACCCCCTGAGAGGAATTTTGTTATGTTGACCGTATTGTACCTAACGGAAGTGGCTTATCGGAAGTAAAAGTCAGAATTACGTAAACATTTAAACAGTAACAAATAATATTTTACTTAACTGTACTGTTTAAAGAGTAAAGAAAACGGTCGCCAGCCTAATTAGGCAAGAGAATGAGTAACATTCTTATTTAAGAAAGTAGGTATGAGTAACTTTAACGTTTAACACTACTTTTATTTTACCACACGCGAGTGCAATGAACTCTGACACCTGCATATGTTAACGTTAAGGTTGTAACTAACAGCTAGAGCAGCACAAACTATTTGCAAAAATATAACAGATACCGAAACACACTATTACTTTCAGGGCTTGTTCAAACGGAATGGTCTTTATAACATTACTATTAACATTCACTGCAGGATCATAAATTGGACAAAGGTTAAGTCTCTCTCAGTTAAATACTTTACTATTTAAAATGAATGTTAACTGGAAGCCATGAACAGGTTGCTTCTCACTATCTTTTGAATAAAGAAATTATGGTTTTCCAAATAGTGGTCTTCCTGTTACTTGTTACCTAGCATTAGCTCAATAGACGAACTATGGATCCTGTTATACTATTAATATCCACTTCCAATACACAAGAGAGACAAACACTTAGCAATCATGAACATATAATTTTCCACTATTGCAGTTTTCTACTTTTACTACAGCGAAACACAATGTTGACAAATTTGCAAGAAACTGACTCACCTTTTAACATTTACTACAGGTAGCACTATGATAATTAACTAAGCAAAACTTTATAAGCCTCAATTATAAGAACTTTAATTTATAAAAGAAACAGCAAATTGTCTTTATTACCACAGTCTTCCACTTTCAAGTAAATGATTAAATAGGTGACTTTGAAACTTCACAAAACTACATTTACAGCCTCCCACAATTTCACTAAATCCACAGCAAATCTGAATATTCCCTTCACATCAAAGATCAAACAACATTATGTAATTAACTGTAACTTTGAGGCTTTCATTTTTTACACAAAATAGGACACTCGGTAATCATAGTTCAAATGGAGAGGATCCTAAGAGGTGTTGTGATAGGGAAAAAATCAAGGTAGGTTCATAAATTCAGTTATAAGTTACCTTATATTTGTGCACACTAAATCACCCAATAAGCTGATCCTTCACACCTTATATTTGTGCACACTAAATCACCCAATAAGCTGATCCTTCACTGTACATTATTATAGTACTCCTTTACAGTGATTGCGCAATGTGGTGGCAGCTGCATGTTGGTAGATGTATTTGCAGGCGGAATTGCTGGGCTCTGTCCATTCTTGGCGGCGATGATGGATACCAATTCCAGAATCGTTCCAGCTATTTATCCATCCATCCGAGGCATTGGAAAGTGGCAGAAAAAGTATCTCTCGGAACCAGCACAATATACAACTTTTACATGGTCAGTGCACAGTTTGATAGCTCGTCCCCGACTGACTCTCAATTCCATCTTTTCTACCTAGGCCAACCACAATTTGCGCGCGCTACACAGTTCCGTTCCCGAGGGGAACCACAACTTTTACATACAGGTTAACTAAGAACCCTAAGTGAGGATCAGCAGTTTACATAACAGCAACCAAACGCATTAAATAAAACAGAACATTTGCACATATTAGTATTTCTACAAAAAATTATTCACACAGAAATTACAATTATATACAGTAAGTTTTGTTCCCTCCTAATGATACAAAGAATTTAAGTGACAGATATACTACATTGCATAGAATCAAACCATGACATCCAAAGTTTTTACAAAGAGCGGAGTATACAGTTTCGTGTTATCGATTCAATCAAACATATTTACAGAAGTTCAACGATGTACCATTAAATAAAACAAAAGGCAAAATAAATCAGTAGAGCATTAGAGCTACGGTGTTACAAACTATTTCTAGATCTTAAAAAAATTGTAAATATTTTTAATTACGGACTGATAACGATGTTTTACCTCAATAAAGCGAAACGCATATTGTGAAAACACATGCAGTTTCTTGAAGGTATAATGAAAGAAAGAAAATAATCCAAAAATTGTAAAGCAACTACGGACAATATGGCTGCACAAATGAAGAATTTATTCTTTACTGTGTAATGTATTTTCAGAACTAAACGATAAGTTGAGGTTACTAGATACCTTCTCTGATTTAACAGACACATATGGCTGTGTGAACAACGCAATACTTTTCAATAAGTAGGAGCATTATTGTATTAGGTGAAAATCTGAACATTACTCATTTCACATCATGAAAACAGGAAGCATAAATTGCCCACCATTGTCCACAAATAAAGAACAGATTTGATTCTGATTTGAGTTCTGTAAAGTGAATATGCACCAAGGTTCTGTTATTGGTCCATTACCTTTCTTAAAACGTATCCATGTCTGCCCCTAACCTTGGCATTCACATTTTTTTCTTGCTTTTTCCTTGCAGGTGACAAGAGTAATTGTGAAATATGTATAATGAAATTGATATGACTCAACAAATAAACTAATGGGTAAAAGTACCTCGAGGAGATTAACTGCAACAAAACACAGAGCATGCAGTGACAGAGAACAGCCTTAGAAGAAAATTTTGCTGTTATAAGGCGATCAGATAATCTGTGAATATAGATGAAAAGCTCTCTTGGAAACGTCACACTCAGGAGATTGTGCGGATATTAAATACTTATATCTTCACTGTAAGAACAGTTTTCTTGATTTCTGACTTTGAGACGGAAAAGCTTGCATATCTTGCATACGTTCATCCTATTATACGCTATGGTATATTTTCAGACAACTCTATGCAACTACAAACAACTTTCCAGCCTCGGAAGTGGACCGTTAGAGCGATCTGCTTTGACAGTTCGTAAATTGAAGAATGTTGTTGAAAACCTCGAAATTTTTGCTCTGCCATACGTTTTCATACAGTCCCATGGATTTGTGGCTAATAAAATGGCGTCGTTCAAAAGAAAGTACCACATTCACACAGCGAACGCTAGACGGAAAAACGATTTACACTTGGGTAACTTATTATTGAAGCATTTTGCTGAAATTTGTGCAATTTTCTACAGGTTTAATTTTAACAGTCTTCTACCAGAACTAAAAAAAAAAGTTATAATTCCGAGATTTTCAACTTCGAATTGAAGAGCTTCCTTATGGCACTCTAATTCCACTCTTTAAGTAGATTCCTCGCTATTCCTAGACCGTTTCACTAACATATTATTTATATTACACATTACTGAAGCCTTTAATGTTAATTTGTGTAGTGATTTTTAATTTTTAAACTTCTTAGCTAATCTTTTCCTTGCATTTTTATAAAAGCCTTTGCTAGACTGTATATTTTGACCTATTTTGTTAACAGTCTGTGTTTTATTTTGCGACGAGATCCATTGTACAATATTAATAAACTGGCACCATCAGATAATTTCGATAGTGATTAAATGTTAACATTTTACTTTTTAATGAATGTAAATGCGTTAAAAACTAATGACATGATTCTAACGAACAGGGTACCACAATTATTTACTGTGTCTCGGTCCTGAATATTTTTTTCCTCAATACTCGTTTACGCTTTTATCCTCTGTACGAATTTCCATTGACCCGTGCGCCGCGAAAGTCCCTAAGGGAAAAAATTCCTTTAACGCTTCTCTTTATTTTTTCTTTGCAGCTAGAAGGCGCACCACAACCCACGCAGAGTTTGTAAGCATTCTTCTTTGACAGTCGCTCTTGAATCCCTTGCCGTAAAATCTTACATTATAAATGGTGTCTTTTTAAAAATTCTTTCCTCTCATTTGCATTCATTGTGCAAGCGAGAGAATTTCTTCTTATCTGTCTTCATCTCACTAACGAAAAATTTCTAGTGATAAAAATTATTTAATCTGGCAACTCTGTAAATTTATCACACTCCCTCTGTTCATCTCCTACGAACACACTGAAGCTCCCCGAAAGAATTATCTGTTATTTATACTTCGATTGCATCCCATAAATTTATACCACAGCAGTTTTACACTTGAAACGAAATATTTATGCCACATCTTAAGATATTTTGTCGTTATAGCAATAGACTAGAGCTAAAATGTAATTTATGTAGTTGGTTTAGAAATTTTCTCAGTCAATCGCTGATGGAGAGAGAGGTATGAGATTATATTCGTTTCCATTCCTCACACATTCATTTCATGTGTAAAGACAAATCTCAAACTTTCCCATCCGTACGTTTCCAACTAAGCTTTGTCCTAAGATTAGCTACATACTGCACCTATTTTAAATGTTTTCTAAAGATTGTTTTGTTTTCTTGTAGCTTCGCGAACTGCAAAAATTACTATTCGTTCGAAATTCTAATTATGGTTTTCTCTTTCTCAAAATAATGTTTCTGCACTAGAGTCGTCGACACTTCTTTTCTGGAAGTATCGTTCTTCTGAGTAATTCCTAAATATTCTTTAAACTCAGTCATTTTCGTCGAGACGCCAAAGCAGCTACAGCGTATACGACCGCAATTAAGAATATAAATTTGACTGCAGCTTGAGTACGTGGTATAGGATCTACCGGATAATTATTATGAGTTTGGAGAGATTTGGAGATTTTTATTAAGGACTAAGGGTCCAAACTGCTGAGGTCATCGGTTCCTAGGCTTACTTAAACTAACTTACGCTAAGGACAACACATACACCCATGCCCAAGGGAGGACTCGAAACTCCGACGATGAGAGCCGCGAACCGTGACAAGACGCCTCAGAACGAACGGCTACCCCACGCGGCTATATTATGAGTTCGTTTGTATTATTTCACTGTTTACTTGGGCTTAACAACAAATGCAACTCAACGGTGTAAGTAAATCCCAATTCATACAACTGTAATATAAGGTCCTGAATGTATTTTTCAATAGTGCCCTTATCAACAATAGTCGAGCAGTTCATATGATGTTCGAAAGACTGTTATTCACAAATTAACTGTACAAGCTTTATATCTTAAGCTGAGTTTTGTTCCAAAAGTTCTGGTAAAATTAAAATTTCCGTAGAGTTTAAAATACAAGTGTAATATAACATCCTTAATGTACTTCTCAGCACTGCCCTAATCAACAACTTTCTATCTATTCGTATCATGTTATTCACGAAATAAGTGCATATGCTATAAATCTTGGGCTGAAGTTTTATGTTTTAAAATACGCTGTAAAACTAAAACATCCATGGAATTTAATTTACATGTTGTTGTTGTTGTGGTTTTCATTCCAGAGACTCGTTTGATGCAGCTCTCCTTGCTACTCTATCCTGTCCAAGCCTCTTCGTCTCCGAGTAATTACTGTAACCTAGACCCTCGGAATATACTTAGAGTATTCATCTCTTGGTCTCCCTCTACGGATTTTACCTCCTACGCTTCCCTCCAGTACTAAATTAATAAAGTGGTGAACCCTTGCGCCTCAGAATGTGTCCTACCAACAGCTCCCTTCTTCATTCATGGTGTGCCACAAATTTCTCTTCTCTCCAATTCTGTTCAGTACCTCCTCATTAGCCACGTGCTCTACCCTCTAATCTCCAGAATTCTTCTGTAGTACTACATTTGAAAGCTGCCATTCTCTTCTTGTCGAAGTTAATTTAGACAGTAGGGGAAAATTTTGACCTCTTTCAGATCTGTTGTTCTTCTTTGAAGTCACGTAGTGGCAATAGGGTATATTGCAATTCGAATGCAACATGCATTTTCTCTGTTGAATTTCACAAGAAAAGTGAGTCTCAGAAAACTGACGGGACGAAAAACGCCGAGTATGAAATAGCGGCTCTCAGAAGTGGTGTATAGAGTTTTACAGTGGATATACCCTCAAAATTCCTACAAGACTACAAACTGCCTCAAAATTCCATAACGATATCCACTCAATATTTATTTGTTAAAAGAAAAGTTTTTACGAACTTCATAGACCAATTTAAAGAGTCTTTATGTGAATTACTGGCTAACAACCAAAATTTTTTGTTCCTCGGACGTTGAATACATGATAAAACTAAATACAAAATTAGCCACTAAGCTATAGTGTGTTTAATTTAGTACAGTATAATGCAACACTTAGCAGCGAGAATTATCTGTTGCAAGTAAGGTTTCGAAAAGCGTACATACACTCCTGGAAATTGAAATAAGAACACCGTGAATTCATTGTCCCAGGAAGGGGAAACTTTATTGACACATTCCTGGGGTCAGATACATCACATGATCACACTGACAGAACCACAGGCACATAGACACAGGCAACAGAGCATGCACAATGTCGGCACTAGTACAGTGTATATCCACCTTTCGCAGCAATGCAGGCTGCTATTCTCCCATGGAGACGATCGTAGAGATGCTGGATGTAGTCCTGTGGAACGGCTTGCCATGCCATTTCCACCTGGCGCCTCAGTTGGACCAGCGTTCGTGCTGGACGTGCAGACCGCGTGAGACGACGCTTCATCCAGTCCCAAACATGCTCAATGGGGGACAGATCCGGAGATCTTGCTGGCCAGGGTAGTTGACTTACACCTTCTCGAGCACGTTGGGTGGCACGGGATACATGCGGACGTGCATTGTCCTGTTGGAACAGCAAGTTGCCTTGCCGGTCTAGGAATGGTAGAACGATGGGTTCGATGACGGTTTGGATGTACAGTGCACTATTCAGTGTCCCCTCGACGATCACCAGTGGTGTACGGCCAGTGTAGGAGATCGCTCCCCACACCATGATGCCGGGTGTTGGCCCTGTGTGCCTCGGTCGTATGCAGTCCTGATTGTGGCGCTCACCTGCACGGCGCCAAACACGCATACGACCATCATTGGCACCAAGGCAGAAGCGACTCTCATCGCTGAAGACGACACGTCTCAATTCGTCCCTTCATTCACGCCTGTCGCGACACCACTGGAGGCGGGCTACACGATGTTGGGGCGTGAGCGGAAGACGGCCTAACGGTGTGCGGGACCGTAGCCCAGCTTCATGGAGACGGTTGCGAATGGTCCTCGCCGATACCCCAGGAGCAACAGTGTCCCTAATGTGCTGGGAAGTGGCGGTGCGGTCCCCTACGGCACTGCGTAGGATCCTACGGTCTTGGCGTGCATCCGTGCGTCGGTGCGGTCCGGTCCCAGGTCGACGGGCACGTGCACCTTCCGCCGACCACTGGCGACAACATCGATGTACTGTGGAGACCTCACGCCCCACGTGTTGAGCATTTCGGCGGTACGTCCACCCGGCCTCCCGCATGCCCACTATACGCCCTCGCTCAAAGTCCGTCAACTACACATACGGTTCACGTCCACGCTGTCGCGGCATGCTACCAGTGTTAAAGACTGCGATGGAGCTCCGTATGCCACGGCAAACTGGCTGACACTGACGGCGGCGGTGCACAAATGCTGCGCAGCTAGCGCCATTCGACGGCCAACACCGCGGTTCCTGGTGTGTCCGCTGTGCCGTGCGTGTGATCATTGCTTGTACAGCCCTCTCGCAGTGTCCGGAGCAAGTATGGTGGGTCTGACACACCGGTGCCAATGTGTTCCTTTTTCCATTTCCAGGAGTGTAGTATCAGTCTATTTAACACCTTGTCAACAGCTCGTGGTCTTGTGTTTGGCGTTGATCACTCTCGATCTCGTGGCCCTGGATTCCGTTCCATCCCGGATCGGGAATTTCCTCCGCTGTGTGTGTGTGTGTGTGTGTGTGTGTGTGTGTGTGTGTGTGGTGTTCTCTTCATCATTTTGCAGTCTTAAGGGGGATTTCTGTCAGAAATGCCATACGCGCATTTAATTGAACACCTTCATCCGCGTAAACCTTATTAACTACGGAGGGTCTGTTTACAACAAATTCTGGAATGTGTTGTTGATATAGAAAAAGATAACGGAAGGATGTGAAGGCTTGATATGTTTTTATCCACTTGGATCTGTTGTCTGTCATGAAAACATTTGGAGGATATAAGGGCTGCATTAACAGCAGATACCAGGAGCTGGTGTAATATGAGATACGTAATATATACTTCATTCTTAGAAGGAACGCGAAGGAGGAGACTGAAGAAGAGCAGGAAGACGAGGATAGGGGAAATAGGAGGAGAAAGATGATACAAGAGGGTAGGGAGACTTAATAACATAATCTACGAATCACAGACTTCACGCTTATCATATCTGCAGTAACGTTGTAGAAAGAGGCAAAATCTTCCAGCAACGGCTGCATCCAATGCTTGTAAAGAACCTTGTTAAAGACTAACCTATCTCAAAACTAGAACCGACTAAAGAAATTAATTACCACTTCACTTAACTTACTTTACGCGACATAATGATGAATTTTAAAGGGAAATTAAAATGTCTCTGCACTAGTAGTTGTAACTGAAAGTGACAGCATAAATATAATTTTTGACCTCAATCATGCAATAGACGCATTGATGAATCGTTGCATGCTCTACTTTAACGTTTAATGCACAACCGAATAGTGATTATGTGTAAATCGAGTGTTTTATTGCTATATACTAACACGTTGTACGTAATAGGCTCTAAGACATTTCTGAAGCTTGGAACTACCCGAAAAAGTGCTGACATGAAATCTATCAGTGAACAATAAATTGGGAAACACGATAAAGCACAGAACGTATTACCACATGTTTCATCGTCATGTAAACTACACCACCTCATGCATCAGTCGAATATCGGCACCTGGTAATAACTTCGGAAACCGTAACTATTGAGGTAAAATTACCCTGTGTGTTTAGAAGCGGTATGCAAAACGCAATGGGAAGAGTCATCTTCATAGTAAGCACAAATAAATAATCACCTTTTACTCATAAATCACAGTTTAGGCCAGGGATGGCCACGGTTTGCCAAGCTTCTTGCGGGCATGTTGTGAAGGCCTTGTGCGAGCCGCGGATCGTCCTGTCTCGGCTATTCCCGTAATTTCCCGGAAGTACCCGTTACAAGGCGATACTTCATTTAGTATTGCGATGTGGCATTATTCGGCTGTCATAGCTCTCTTCAGTTCGGCAAAATCATGGTATCAGTGCTGCTTACCATTTCCTGTTCGTTCGTGGTATTAAGCACGTTCACAGGTTCAGATGGATGTTTGCACAGAAAGAGTCAGTCCAGCAGTGTATTGTCACAAGCGTTTAGAAATGAAGGTGAATGACAGAAGAAATGAATGAGAATTCTCAGAACCTATTATGCAGTCACATAAGCGATAGATACTGCAGATTTGCTACGAAACGGTATTACAACACAATGCAGAAAGAGTCTGAGGATTTAGTTGACAATGAAAAAACAAAAAGTTACAACCGTCGAAAGATACAATACATTTTTCAATATATCAATGAGCATTTTGTGCTAAATTTTCAGGTATGCAGGAGGTGAAGCAATTGGTGGTATGAAATGTAAAGTTTATGAAGTATACCGACCTATTCCACTGTCGGTAGCAACAGTTTTCAATGGAATTGAACGAAGAGTGCAGAGACTTTATGTATCATTGCAAAGTAGGTATATAAGGTCAAGGGCATGACTGGAACAAATTTCTATTTCAAATTCACTATTGTTGAATTTATGAAGGAAAAAGGAGTGGAGAAACGAGGATTACAACATCCGGAATGGATTGCAGACCTCAGATTACAAGATGAAAAATAATTTTTACTCAACTGATGGCGATTCATTTAAGAAGAAAATTGCGATATAGAAGGAAATCATTCTGACAAACACAGTCCAGTTCCTTAAAGTCACTGCCGTCAAAGGAAACTCGAGGTCTGAAGAAGTCATTGTGTTCGAGCTCTTTCTGAGACCATTTGCCATTACAGCTGAAAGTGAGCCTGTGCATGTGTAGCCGTAACTGATTGACCTATGAGGTAATAAGCCGTTTTAATGACAAGTCATCTTACGTTAAAACTGTACACGACATCCACATTGCGTTTCTCAGGTAGTGTTTCAATCTCTCTGTAATGAGGTTGCAAAAGTGCTACAATATAGCATTCGACATATTTGAGTGAAAAACCTTTTTGTGATTACGAAACTAAACAAGTCAGGGTTACATGGAACTTGACTGCCAAAATCTGGGGAATTGTCTGCGTCTGTCCATACGCTGATAGTTTGTACCAGATGGAAATGATATTGTGTCTTCAACACATCAAAAATAATCAAGCAACAGTAATTTTCTTTTATAACCTATGTTGTTGTGAAATGAGAAATACAAAACCAAGTCATTTGCAGTGTGACTGCATTGCCATTTAAATGCGGTGCTTTCACAATCTTTCCCTCTTCCCCCTCCTCGCGCTCAGACAGTGTGGCGTGGTAGTGGGGTAAATGTGTAGTGCTGAGTGCTTTGGCACACTCGTCCAGGCACGGCCCGCGAGCCGAAGTCTTGGCCACCACTGGATTAGGAGGACTGTAAATAGGTGTTTGCCTGGGCATTAGGCAGCCCATAGTACAATCGTGTATGGCGAGTGAACCGGTATTCGTGCCACTCAGGGACTTGGAGGAGAAACTACTCTACAACGTGGTTTACGATTTAATCTAGATGCAGATAAGTAATGTATTTCCATCTTGTGGCGAATTGTCTACTGCGTAAACTACCATTACACTGACAATGAGCAAGCAAACTTGACACTGCTTGTACGATGGAAAAAATTTAGTAGGCTTTTGCCTCTAGTAATTTCTCCACTTTCAAACCATATAGCTTAAGGATAAGGACTTAATTGCAATATCACTTCACGAAACATGTCGTATATTGTCTAGCCCGTCAACCTTTCAGCAGTCACCTATTCCCCTCCTACCTAAAAATATGAATTTTGTGTTAACATTGTGTATTAGCGCTAACTACAAAAAATGAGGTCTTTTACTGCGTTGGCAGGTTACTCTTTATGTTGTGTACTTGCTTCAGCTTCTGATTTACGAAGGTCCAAGCAATATCAGGTGTGAAACGCTCTTTCATGTACAAAGCTGTGGTGTATTCTCTGAATGGTAGGTGGTAGGACAACTTGTTTTGTAAACATTTGCCGGTAGGCAAATTATCGTCACCTTATCAGAAGCGTTTCACAAACTATGGTGGAATAAAATATTTCAAGCCTGTACAGTCTAGTGCGCTCCAAAATCAAGCAAAATGTATTGTGTATTGTGTATTTGTTTTCCTTTTCATCCGTTCACGGATTATCCTAACAATGATGTAACAGATGGTAGGCAGATGAAATCAGAAATTATCCAAGACAGATACGCTTAGTTGATTACAGTAATATGCAGAGAAGACTGCAGGTCATGTTTATCCGACAGATGAAGTACAGTGTCTCGTAATGACGTTTATTATACAGTACAGAAGTCAAGCATGTGGGTCTTTGAACTCTGGTGGACTAAATGTATGATTCAGAATACTCTCTAGTCCATTTGCTGTAACGTGCTGTGAAGCTTGTTCAGTAGAAATAGGACCTTATTTCAACTCCAGATCCATAAATTTTGATAAAGTTACCACACGATCTCATCAAATATTACTAATGAAAAGGTGAGAGGAGTTAACCAACGAAATACAAGTCACGAACACCGATAACGGTCGTAATTTTGTATACATGAACAGTGTTGACATTAACAAACACTTTCTTTTTACTGGCTACCGGCTTTAATCAGAAATTCGTCAATGAAATAGGAAGGACTGTTCAGAAAAAATGATTTTAAAACTTATTTTGCTACCTGTCAGACATTGTATTTGATTGGAAAATGATCAAAAAATGTTGTTGCTACATATTGTACTTCTTTCTGAGAAACTGACAGCTTTAATAATGGGCAATATAGGTCTTTTTTCCCGCTACAGGTATGGACACCACTGTTCTTCTGAGATTATGATGGACTACGTATGACGAATTTTACTAGCGAAAATATGTACTTTGGTGGCGAAGTTAAAATGCCTAGCTCCTTGAAGAAGTACTTACCTGACGTCCATGAGTGAACAAAAAATGGTTCAAATGGCTCTGAGCACTATGGGACTTAACATCTGTGGTCATCAGTCCCCTAGAACTTAGAACTACTTAAACCTAACTAACCTAAGAACATCACACACATCCATGCCCGAGGCAGGATTCGAACCTGCGACCGTAGCGATCGCGCGGTTCCGGACTGAGCGCCTAGAACCGCTGGGCCACCACGGCCGGCCATGAGTGAACACCACATATTACTCTTACTGGTCGCTGTTGTGCAATTAATAGTGAGTTAGTCAAAAGAATTATTCTGTAAGAAATTGTTGATTGTAAATATGCCAAATATATCAGGAGGCAGGTTCGTCTGTTTCCAGAATTAGCAATTATACGGAGAGTATAAGCAGCTGAACCCGATTGTTTGAGGAGCTCAGTAATATGCTTCTTCCAATTCAAGTTTTCATCAATGCGTATACCCAAAACGGTTGAACATTCTACCTTTGTTACTGTTTCCTGCTCATGTGCTGCATCAATGGTTGGCATTACTCTATTTGTTACGGAGAACCGAATTTAGTGTGTATCTTCAAATTTAGGGCGAACCCATTTGGTGAGAGCAACAGACATCTATCCAGACCATCACACAGGAATTCCAAACTGCATCGGGATCCACTGCAAGTACTATGACATTTAGGCGTGAGGTAAGAAAACTTGGATTTCATGGTGGGGCGGCTACTCATAAGCCACACATAACGCCCGTAAATGCCAAACGACGCCTCGCTTGGTGTAAGGAGCGTAAGCATTGGACGACTGAACAGTGGAAAAACGTTGTGTGAAGTGACGAATCACGGTACACAATGTGGCGATTCGATGGCACGATGTAGGTATGGCAAATGGCCGGTGAACCTCATGTGCCAGCGTGTATAGTGTCAATAATAAAATCCGGAGGAGGTGGTGTTACGGTGTGGTCGAGTTCTTCATGGAGAGGGCTTGCACCCATTGTTGTTTCGCATGGCACTATTACAGCACAGGCCTACGTTGATGTTTTAAGCACCTTCTTGCTTCCCATTGTTGAAGAGCAATTCACGGATAGCAATTGCATCTTTCAACACGATCGAGCACATGCTCGTAATGCACGGCCTGTGGCGGAGTGGTTACACCGCAATAACGTCCCTGTAATGGACTGGCCTGTACAGGGACTTCACGTGAATACTATAGAACACCTTCTCCATGTTTTGGAACGCCGACTTCGTGCCAAGCCTCACCGACCGACATAGATACCTCTCCTCAGTGCAGCACTACGCTAAAAATGGGCTGCCATTCCCCAAGAAACTTTCCAGCACCTGATTGAACGTAGGGAATGGAAGCTGTCATCAAGGATAAGGGTGGGAAAACACGGCATTGAATTCCAGAATTACCCATGGAGGGTGCCACGAACTTGCAAGTCATTTTCAGCCAATTGTCCGGATACTTCCGATCACATAGTGTGTACGTGTACGTGTTTCATCTGAGATTTGTTGCATTACTCTGTTTTGTATGTTATATAGCCTTATGCGCTGTGGGGAAGATATTTTCACAGCAACAGGTTGACAGCGTTAACAAATCGAATAAATCATAACTACATTATTACTCTGTAACGAGCAGCTGGAAACCGTGGGTCCGTTATACCAAAATTTTGAGAAGGTCTCCGTAAACATCCTCCCATTATTTTACAATCGCATGTTGACTCTTCACACAACCGATGTCGGTCACGGAGCGGTCTTTGCGAAGGTGGAAATTTTGTGCCATTCGAATCGGAGGCTCCGAGTAACTCCGGTAGGATAGGAAGCAAGGGAATTTCAATCTGCCACCCTCTGTAGCTCGGGTAATTTGTCTTTTTCGAATCCCTCATACAGGATGAGGCGCATATTTCAATTTAGTTTTTCTTATATCCTAGATATATTTACTACTACGCTATCGTATGAGTGGACGTCAGCAGTCAGCAGTCGCCACACGCGAGCTTGAGCGGTGCGGAGACCGCGCCACCCTGCCTTGCAGCGCGGCATAGCGATTTGGTTACGGACAGTATGCTAATAGTAGTTTTGCGACTGCTGTTTCTTGTCGTCTGAAGTAGTGACTCACTGACAATACAGCGAGAAGCCCAGTGACCCTGGATCGGGTACGGAAATTAAGTGCAGAAAACACCACTCCGGTGGCAAACAGTAGGCGACGTCCGACGGTATGGAGTAAGTTGCAAGTAGCTGCTCTGCGCAGCCCATC
The DNA here is from genome assembly GCF_023864275.1 of Schistocerca cancellata. NCBI lineage: Eukaryota > Metazoa > Arthropoda > Insecta > Orthoptera > Acrididae > Schistocerca > Schistocerca cancellata. Next base: position 577,668,140 of record NC_064629.1, read on the forward strand.
GGAAATGGTGTCCACGACTCAAGATCATACCCCGATATCCTCCAGTCAAAAACTGGCAACCATAGACAATATAATCTCTGAATTAGGTGCAGAACCGAAGATAAAGCGTTTGTCGACGAATATACTCAAGACTTTAAGACAAACTTTTTCCTCTTGCCTTCCAGCTGACAGCAGCCGACGCAAAGGTTGAATTATTACAGGAGGAGGAAAGGTGACTTTGGTCCGACCTCCAAAGAGCATCAGACCCTGGCAATGAGGTGCAAACAGAATATCTGAAAGAACAGTTAGGAAAATTAGAGATTGAAAATAATGAACTGAGCACTCACAATAATGAGTTGCAAGAACAAGTTAGGGAACTCACCACAAAGCTGACCGAGCAAGTACAAAATCAAGCCCAGACACTTGCATATGTAGCAGCTCTGACATCTTCAGCCAAAACAGAAGAGGCGAAGCGTGTTGAACGAGCTAAATCTAAACAAGCCACAAGATTGTTCATCAAATCAACAGCCAATCAAGGCGCAAAACCATTCAGGCAAACACTGACGCGAAAAATAGACCCCAGAAAAGAGAACCTGCACATCAAAGCAATTCGAACAACACAAACTGCAGATATCGTAGAGACTGTTATTCAAGATGACTGCAGGAAAATTATGGAAAAAACGAAGGAACTGGGCACCATCGTATGTGAAGGTCAGAGAAAACGAAAGACTCTAATTATAGTCCACAGAATCCCTGACATAATCATTGATAACGAATTTCTCAAGAGTCTCTTTGAGCAGAACCTAAGCAACGTAACGTCTAGAGAAGAGTTCATTTAGATGTGAAAATTTGCTTCAAAACAGGCCCCAGTTGTGGTGGTTACTACCATCAGTTTATCAGGTTCTTGAGGTGACACTAAAATTTTATTGGCACCTCACCAAGAAACAAAAGGTCTACACTGATATCGAGTCATTTAATTTCAAGTGGCACCAAAACGTTATTGGTACCTCACCAAAAAGCAAAAGGTCTACATTTACTTCAATTCAAAGACTTCACGGTTGTGAGTCAATGTCATAAGTGCGGCGATTATGGTCACTCGACCAAAACTTGAACAAACCTAAAAGCTATTTGCGTCAAATGTGGCCAAGCTGGCCACAAGAAGTGCGAATGCAGGGCCAGGGAACCCATTGTATGAATCCCTTGTAGAAACAGGAAAAGACAATGTAGTAACTCAAAAAGAGGAGAGTGCCACACAAACAGTTACTAGACAGGCTCATCAGCAGTAGTGATTTTGGTGATGAATCAATACACAGTGAACAACATTGAGAAGCATAATATACATGGCACTAGTACAAGAAAGCACAAATCTCCCTCCACCAGAAGTAGAAAGTTCCGACTTGCCACCTCATCGAACCGACAGCTGGACCTACTACCGGACAGCACATACAATTACGATCATATACCTGCACTTTTACATGCAAGGGCAGTAGCGGAGAGTTACACAAATACAATGGAATATATTGAAGAGATGGCCTTAAATGGATCGATACATAACGAGGTAGCAACACTAATAAAGAAACTGATGTTCTACTGGATTAACTTTCAAGCCTCGTTAATCCAAAGAATAGAGGAATTAGAGGACGAGTTAATAAATGTTGTAGAACACTCAGACACCGTCGAAAACTACATCGTCGTGTCAACAACAGCCTTGAGCACAGACAATCCAAGGCCGGCCGGTGTGGCCGAGCGGTTCTAGGCGTTTCAGTCTGGAACCGCGCTACCGGTACGTTGTGTGATGTCCTTAGGTTAGTTAGGTTTAAGTAGTTCTAAGTTCTAGGGGACTGATGACCTCAGATGTTAAGTCCCAAAGTGCTCAGAGCCATTTGAACCATTTGAACAGACAACCCCAACACTAGACCTAACGGAAGACAACACACCAAACACACAACCATCGAAAACCAGACACAACTAGAATCATCAAGTATGATGGGAAGTAATTACGATACAACCAAGTGTGAGCGGTACGTAAAGCCTTTAGCTTTTGTATCAGACGGACTACTGAGCCCAGGAAGAATACCATCAAGTACTGTGACCAAATCAAATATTATAGAATGCAACAAAAACAAAACTGGCGAGAAAGAGACGGTAGAAAGAGGAGACACAGACATAAAAATATCCACGCATGAAACACTACTGACCCCAAAATCACAACCAGAGACTGTAAGTACACAAAAGATAATACATTATGAAAACGAAGGGAATGATGATAAGAACGAAACTGATGAAGAATACAGGTGTCCAATTAATACCTGTGACATACATAATCAAAACACACCAACAGATGGAACCATCACAACAATAACCAGTACTTCCCTGGTAGGCCAATCTGCCACTGCACGCCGGCCGGTGTGGCCGAGCGGTTCTAGGCGCTTCCGTTAGGAACTACGCGATCGCTATGGTCGCAGGTTCGAATCCTGCCTCGGGCATGGAGGTGTGTGATGTCCTTAGGTTAGTTAGGTTTAAGTAGTTCTAAGTTCTACTGGACTGATGACCTCAGAGGTTAAGTCCCATAGTGCTCAGAGCCATTTATTTTTGCCACTGCACAATTCAACAATGCCACCAACAGCAAAGCAATAAACCCCCACCAACATTCAATTCTCAGTCGTACAACAACAACAAACCGAATCCCAGTTTAACAGGTGGTTTCGTAACACCAGTAAAACCACACAAAGAGAGTCGTCTATAGGCGGCTCAAAGTATTTTCAGAACTACGCGTGCGACCAAAGAGGCGATTAATGCGTGTGACGTAGTGAAGGAAGTGCAGCACCAAGATACCTCAGCACACCACCCGATGCCACATCTACGGCCAGGGTGCCGACACGAGGTCCAGCGCACCCACCACCAACGGCGCCACTGCAAAATCAACAACCACCTCTGTCCCAGAGATGCTCTCAACCGGCACCAGCCCGATGGCATCTCGTACCACAAAAGCAGCGCCCATCTTGGTCAACAATATCCTTAAATATAGTGACGTAGAACTTAACTTTAAGCTCAGTAGATTAGAAAGAAAGGAAATTTTACAGGCAGCTCAAAGAATGCAGCTTAGACAGTTATGCAGCTTTGTGCAAAGGGTGATTCTGTCTGTTTCCCAACTAAAGAGCAAACAGATAGAATTTCCCTTAAGACGGAACGCATACCAACCGACCCCGACCAGTATGAGGCTTAATCATGCAAGTATGTATACGAAGAAAAGACATTTGACGTGGATAATACGATTTGTGCCGACTATGTTAGGGCACATAGACGGATGTACTTCGACCATGCTCAAACTGGTAGCAAATGCTACCTACGTACAAGTTAAACACCCACAGCGTCACTAATGAACAAGTTATTGCTGAACTCCCCAAAACAGATACAGACCTAAACATAGACATACTGTGTCTGCAAGAGTCATACACCACCGAGGGCAAAGTAACATGCTTTCGGACAAATGTGATAACCATAACCGGTAGTAGGAACAGCAAGGCAGCCATTTCCATATGAAATAAAAAGACAAATATTGTAAAAATAACTGAATTATGTAATGAACAGTTCGTAACATTCATACGAAGCACATATATGGATAACTGCTTCACTGTATGCCCAATACAATCATTCCGTAGCACCTTATACAAATTATATAAAGCTAAGAGCCGAATATGTACAAGGTAAGAAAGTGCTCATATGCTCGGACCCGGTTGAATTCCTACACAAAAGACGACAGAGGACGCATAATACTCTCCTGGAAATTGAAATAAGAACACCGTGAATTCATTGTCCCAGGAAGGGGAAACTTTATTGACACATTCCTGGGGTCAGATACATCACATGATCACACTGACAGAACCACAGGCACATAGACACAGGCAACAGAGCATGCACAATGTCGGCACTAGTACAGTGTATATCCACCTTTCGCAGCAATGCAGGCTGCTATTCTCCCATGGAGACGATCGTAGAGATGCTGGATGTAGTCCTGTGGAACGGCTTGCCATGCCATTTCCACCTGGCGCCTCAGTTGGACCAGCGTTCGTGCTGGACGTGCAGACCGCGTGAGACGACGCTTCATCCAGTCCCAAACATGCTCAATGGGGGACAGATCCGGAGATCTTGCTGGCCAGGGTAGTTGACTTACACCTTCTAGAGCACGTTGGGTGGCACGGGATACATGCGGACGTGCACTGTCCTGTTGGAACAGCAAGTTCCCTTGCCGGTCTAGGAATGGTAGAACGATGGGTTCGATGACGGTTTGGATGTACTGTGCACAATTCAGTGTCCCCTCGACGATCACCAGTGGTGTACGGCCAGTGTAGGAGATCGCTCCCCACACCATGATGCCGGGTGTTGGCCCTGTGTGCCTCGGTCGTATGCAGTCCTGATTGTGGCGCTCACCTGCACGGCGCCAAACACGCATACGACCATCATTGGCACCAAGGCAGAAGCGACTCTCATCGCTGAAGACGACACGTCTCCATTCGTCCCTCCATTCACGCCTGTCGCGACACCACTGGAGGCGGGCTGCACGATGTTGGGGCGTGAGCGGAAGACGGCCTAACGGTGTGCGGGACCATAGCCCAGCTTCATGGAGACGGTTGCGAATGGTCCTCGCCGATACCCCAGGAGCAACAGTGTGCCTAATTTGCTGGGAAGTGGCGGTGCGGTTCCCTACGGCACTGCGTAGGATCCTACGGTCTTGGCGTGCATCCGTGCGTCGCTGCGGTCCGGTCCCAGGTCAACGGGCATGTGCACCTTCCGCCGACCACTGGCGACAACATCGATGTACTGTGGAGACCTCACGCCCCACGTGTTGAGCAATTCGGCGGTACGTCCACCCGGCCTCCCGCATGCCCACTATACGCCCTCGCTCAAAGTCCGTCAACTGCACATACGGTTCACGTCCACGCTGTCGCGGCATGCTACCAGTGTTAAAGACTGCGATGGAGCTCCGTATGCCACGGCAAACTGGCTGACACTGACGGCGGCGGTGCACAAATTCTGCGCAACTAGCGCCATTTGACGGCCAACACCGCGGTTCCTGGTGTGTCCGCTGTGCCGTGCGTGTGATCATTGCTTGTACAGCCCTCTCGCAGTGTCCGGAGCAAGTATGGTGGGTCTGACACACCGGTGTCAATGTGTTCTTTTTTCCATTTCCAGGAGTGTATATAAAAATTAAATTTATAAAATTATTCACTTTCTGCATTAGCAGCCATAAGATTATTATTATTTGTTGTTTGTAAATATTTTATAAGATAAGACAGATTTACAGATCTACCACATTCACAAGTAACTTTAATTTTCTTGTATTCTTTACATACATAAGAATGTCCACGTGTTCGATATTTATCTTTACAAAATTCTTCAACAATTTTTTTGTCATACAATCACTACACTGTCATAAGTGTGGCTTAGTGTTATCCATTTAAAGAATATAAAATTAAAGAGAAAGATAATTTTTTTTAAAAATTTCAGATAGTGAATTCTAAGTCATGATATTCATTACTTTTATTTTGCAGTTTCTTCATTCCTTTTTATTTCAATTTCATTTGTCCTGATTTAATTATATCAAATTTAAAATCATCAATTAATTTAAAAAATATACTTGTTAAAATAACTTTAAAATCATTAACAAATTCTAGACAATATTATTCTCCAAATCTACTATTAATTATTTATAGCTCATAATATTATATAAAACATTTATCACTAGCTCACTTACTTTTCTAATTTCTTTAGAAATCCTTAAATTATTTAGCTTCTTGATTAAAGTAGTTTCCATTTATACAGAAAATATTTTTAATAGGACAACAAAAATGGACAACAAAAGTGTATTAGTTAAGAAACGTAAATTACATTAAAATTTTCATTATCAATGTTAGATCAAAGTAAATAAAAATTAAAGGGACAACATTGTGAACATAAGTAAATAATTAAAATTTATTAGTTAGCAAAAGGAACTTTACATTGTGAACATAGGTAAATAAATGAAATGTATTAGTTAACAAAGCTACATTATATTAAAATTTTTACATTGTGAATGTAATTAAATAAATGAAATGTATTAGTTAAAAAAGTAAATTATATTAAATATTAAACAGACAACAAAAATGGACAACAATAAGAAAATAAATAAATTAAATTAGTTAACAAAGGTAAATCATATATTACATTGTGAATGTAAGTAAATTAATTAAAATGTATTAGTTAACAAAAGTGAGTTATATAAAAAAGTTAACATTGTGAACATAATTTAATAATTAAATTGTATTAGTTAACAAAAGTAAGTTATATTAAAAATTTTACATTTTGAAGATTAGTAAGTAATTAAAATGTATTAGTTAACAAAAGTAAGTGTTTTTGAAAATTTTATAGTTTGAACAGAAGTAAATAATTAAATTGTATTAGTTGACAAGAGTAAGTTATATTAAAAATTTTACATTTTGAACTTAAGAAAATTTTTTTAAAAGTGTTAGTTAACAAAAGTAACTTAATTAAAATGTATTAGTTAACAAAAGAAAATGATATTAAATTTTTACATTGTGAGTAAATAAAAATTGAATGGACAGCAAAAAAGGACAACAGTCTATTACTTTTATATGTATTAAGTGGAGAATGTAGAGAAAAAGAAATGTACTAAATGTTGTATAGTGAAAGACATTACAGAATATGGGACAAAGTTACATAAACAAAGATCGATTTGCTAAAAGTTTATAAATTAGGATAAACTTAATAGATATTATTCAGACAAAAAAATGAAAAACTACAACACATAGAACAGTACAGACTATATAAAAAAGTGTACTAAATGTGAGGCAGAAAAAATTGTAACAGAATACAGAAAGAAAATAGGTAAACCCAGATCAATTTGTAAAAAATGTTTAAATAATGATCTTATTAGCAGATATTCTATTGAAATGACTATTGTGCAGAATAGTATGGATGAAATGCAGGACAACAAACAAATGTACAAAATGGTATAAACAACCGTTTGAAAATAAGCAATTTATGTGATAGTAAAAAGAATTTAGATTGTTTTGCAAGATATCACGGAAAGATACTTTCAATTTGCAGAAACTGTAGAAAATTAAGAAGGTTAAAAAAAAACTACAATAGATTACTGAAATCTAAGTTTTTTGTTGTGGTATTATTCCTAATTGTCTAATAGACTACATAAAAATACAAGATACAAATCCAATGTAAAGATACTAAAATGAAAATTTTTTAAATTACAAGAAATTTGTTGTTGAAGAATTAAAAAGGCAACATTAGATATAATTCTTCGAAATATACAAAAAAGATTAAAAAATAATGTAATTGTCAATAATTTTATTTTTAAGTTAAATGTATAACAAACTAAATATTGATGTTGTTATAAAATTAATGTTGTTATAAAATTAAAGATAAACAAATTTAGGTTATGAAGTTAATTTTATTTGTGTTATTAAAGAGAGTAATTTAATTACTAATCCTTTCTTATTTTTAAGTTAGATGTATAACAAATCAATTATTAATGTTGTTATAAAATTGATGCTGTTATAAAATTAATGATAAACAATTTGAAGTTATGGTGTTATGTTATTAAAGAGAATAATGAAGATAAAGAAAAATATGAAAATATTTTTAAGAATCTGTAGTAGTAAATAGAAGAAGAAAATAGAAATGTTAAAACTATAGATCTATTTTTTAAGAATAAAATGCATTACCAAGATACAAGAGAAAAACCAAATACTTTTGTAGACAACGAATAACAAATAGAATGTTTAGATTTAGTGTTACTTAAAAATGGTTCTGTGAAAATTACAGTTAATGACCAACAAAACGATGCTCTTGTAGATTTAAAATATTAAAATAAACAATGTAGAAAGTAATATATAAACAAGATTGTTAAAGCAATTTACAAATGTTACTTGGAAGAACATGATTCTACTGAAGAAAACAAAGAATTTAGTGATAAATATTTCCACATGAAGAAGTTGTAAAAGAACACAATGGTGGATGAATTTACAGAAGGAAGATTTAACTTTTATATATTTTTTGGTATCACTGTTTAGGAGCTACCAAAATGTTTATATATTTTACAAATTTTATATATGTTTTATGATATTTACACATATTTTACAATATTTAATTATATATTAGCTTTTTAATAAGCATGGAGTTGTGTTGTAGTTATAATAAATAATTTAGATAAAAGTATATTTTATTTAACTTTACTAGTTTTGATTAAGTAAAACAATGTTGATGCAACCAATTGATGAATAAATATTTTTATATTTTATTTAAAATATCAATTATGAAATTACTTTAGGTACTTGGTTTAAAGATATTTGGTTTCCTTTGTTTAGAGAAAAAAATATATAAATTACTAATGACATTTTATACTTTCAGGGTTTAGTTTCGAGAAGCCTGAAAATATAAAGCAAATTAAAAGAAATTTTATTTCTTCTTAAAATAATTACAATTTTGAAAATATAGAAATAAAACATGATAATCCTTTAGCATCAGATTACGAATATATGCGAAATGAAATAAAAACTTTAAGAACAAATATTCTTGTTCAAAAAATCATGGAGTTACTAAGTGTTAAATACTTTAAAGAAACTTATAATGAGTTTGAGAACTACAGTTTCTGTTGAAATTAGATTTTACTATATAACAATTGAAGAAATATATGTGATAATGTTAACTATACTGTAAGTTATAAAATTAAACAAAAAGATCAATTAGTATTAGACTATCAAAACTAATTACAAATTAAAGACAAAAAATAGAAACTAAGGAACAACAACTACAAATTACAAATTAAAAAGAAATAATTAGTAACTAAAGAACAACAACTACAAATTAAAAACAAAGAACTAAAAAATTTAGATCAATTAGTTGTACATTTTAAAACTTTATTTGTGAATACACAACTTTTTCAAAATGTATGTTTACAATAACATTAAAACAAAACATATGTTTAATTTTGTTTCCTAATACTTTTTAATTATTTACTTATGTTCACAATGTGAAATTTTTAAAATTAGTTACTTTGTTAACTAATACATTTTAATAATTTACTTACATTCACAATTTAAGTTTTTAATATAATTTACCTTCGTTAACAAATTCATTTTATTTATTTTATTTCTGTTGTTCATTTTTGTTGTCTGTTGATTTTTAATATAATTTACATTTGTTAACTAATACATTTTATTTATTTACTGATGTTCACAATGTAAAAATTTAATATAATCTACCTTTGTCACCTATTTCATTTTATTCATTTTCTTATTGTTGCCCATTTTTTGTTGTCCATTTCATTTTTGTATACTATGATTTATTAAAAATCTAGTTTAATAAATAGATTTTCTAAATTAATTGATGATTCTGATATAATTAATAAAGGACAAATGAAATTGAAATATAAAGGAATGAAGAAACTTAAAAATAAAAATAATGAATTTCATGACTTAGAATTCACTATGCGAAATTTAAAAAAAATTATTTTTCTCATTGATTTTATATTCTTTAAATGGATAGCACTAAGCCACACTTAGACAGTGTAGTGAATGTATGATTAAAAAAAGTATTGAAGAATTTTATAAAGATAAATATTGAACAGTTGGACATTCTTATGTGTGTAAAGAATATAAGAAAATTTAAGTTATTTGTGAATGTGGTAGAACTGTCAACTAGTCTTATCTCATAAATCATTTACAAACAACACATCATAATAATCTTATGTCTACTAAAGCAGAAAGTGAATAATTTTACATATTATCTAATAATAATAATAATAATAACAATATATTATTACTACTACTAATACTACTACTACTACTACTACTACTACTACTACTATTATTATTATTATTATTATTATTATTATTATTATTATTATTATTATTATATATTATACATTTATTATATATATTTTATATGTTTAATTTATTATATGCACATATGGGAAATGTATGTAAATAAGTAATTTTTTTCAGTACTATATTAACAGAAAATAACAAAAATTGTGAGTGTTATTGAGCAATTTTTTTATTTTCTATAAATATAGATAGTGATCCAGAAACTACATTAACCATCTACTCTCAAGATGTCGAAAGCTGTCTTCACCATCATCATCAGGGGTAAAAGTACTAATTGTCGTGATTGGCACGGAGTTTAGTAACAAAAATCTGTGATAAATCTTGCAGTGAGTAGAGTTACTCCTGAAGACAGTTGCCAAAAGCATGTGAATTTTATTTCAAATGATGCTGAGTGAATACTGTATTCAGATATGGCGATGCAAGAGACTTAGAGGAAACAATAAGAAAATGTCTTACTGATAAATCAAATCATGATGTCAACAGCTTTTTAATGAGACACAAAAAAATAACTTTATACCATGTTCTTTATTCTCCACTGTAACAATAGATGTCAGCCGAACCACTATTTTAAGATGTATGCCTCCTCTTTTGTGCAATAATTTCACCAAGAGATGCACTCATTTGCACTTTATGGCCTGAAGCAAACATTAAAAGTTAATAAACTTTGTAATCAGTAACATACATGGTGATTCCATGATGGTGCTAAAACCTTTTATGGATGATGGAAAAGGGTAAACGTATCAATTTGTAGTAAGAGATGCGGATCCGGAAACAATAGAGTCTAAAGTTATAAGCAGAAATCGTGATGACAGCTCTGGCAGTGGACTTCCTGTGATGCTACCTCTTTGCTTTCCATGTTTTGGAAGGAAGCTGAATGAGCCAAAAACAAGAAAAAAGTGTCCATGAAACATGTGCTCTAAAGGGCATACCTTAAGAGCCCTGATCACTTGTTCATATTTGCTCTGTAAAACACACCTCTTCTACTGAAAAATTGCTTACAGCTGTTAACATAAGAGCAGTTTAGACCCTTGTTTAGTGGATATTTTTTCTTTTTTTGGTCCATACTACCACTTCTGAAAGTTGGCTGCCTAATCAACAACAGCATCAGTATGTGTATTCCACTATAACAGGTAGTAGAACGATTTCCTCTTATAACTTTTGACTCGGTCTTTTTCAGACCAGGGTCTCTTGCATCGAATTGATACCTTTTCCCATCATCACTGATAGTTCGTAACACCATCATGGAATCACCCTGTATTTCACAAGGTTGCATATCAGCAGTTAATTGACTGTCACGTGCTGCTGCACCAGAAAGAACAAAGCTGATGCACCCGGTAATTGAAGAGCATCAAGTACAATGAACTATGTATCCCCTCTTTGAGGATGAGCAGTTACTGCCTTAATAGGCAGGTATAAAATGACGGATAAAGCTGATGGAAGTTAGTAAGTTAGGTTACTCAGTTATTAGCTCACTATATTTGTATTCAAGACTAGCGGGTTGAAATCTCTGATGCGGAATTTTGATTTAGGTTTTTTTAAATTCCTCTAAATCATTTTGAAATTCTAGACTTTTCCGACGCTCAATTTGGAACTGACACTGAATTCTGTGAATTTTAATATATCTAACATTCCAAGAGAGTGTTCTGCCAACTAAGAGGTATGATTTTTCCACACCTACCTAGGGAAACATCATCAAGCTCGTAAGAGGTAATCTGTGAAAATATATCCTCATTCCCGGTGACAGTGCACTGCAAAAACACGTAACTACATATGGAAGCATGATAGCGACCGTTACTGGGAAGGCATTACCTTTGAATCAGCCTTAGCTCATAAGATATTCGATTCTATACGTTCAACTCTCCGTCTACACGAATACAGGGTGAACACTAATAAAAACCAGAAAACTGCAGGGACTGAATCCTGACTCGAAATGGATGAAAAAAGTCCTATGAACACGTGTCCGGAAATGCATCGTTGTCACAGTGGAGCTAATGAAAGTAAATTCCACTGACCACGTGCCGTGTGTTCCTTGTATGTTGCAAGCTGTGTGATTGACGCTGGTAGTTTAAGCAGCAGAATAGTCTGGTATTCAGGTCGGGAACAAGCCGAGATGGTGTTTGTATACGGCCAAGCAGATGAAACCGGTCGAGAGGCAGCACAGCTATACCAAAACAAGTAACCTCACGGGCACCACCCACATGACACAAAATGTCAAGCCTTTTGTGCATCTGTGTGTTAATGAGTCCTTTCAGACAGATATATGTGTAGGGAGGTGGCGTACTGTGCGTACACCAGGTTTAAAGGACCGGGTTCTACAGGATATTGAGACCAACCCTAGTACAAGCTCCAGCAAAATGGCCCACCAAATGGTGTAAGCCAGAGAACGATTATGTGTATCCTCCATGACAATCGATTCTGTCACTATTACCTGCAACAATTGCAAGGATTATCAGCAGCGGTTTCACTCTACGGAAAGGGTTTTGTTGGTGGTTTTTGCACCATCGTAGGTACTACATTTTTGTCATCAGTCCTCTTTATCGACGAACCATTATGATGCTACAATAGGCTGCGTCAATCACACAACCTGCAACACACGAGGAACGCACGACATATGATCAGAGGAATTTTCATTCGTCAGCGCCATCTACCGGAGTCACGATGCATTTCGGGATACATGTTCATAGGACCTTTTTCCCGTCCATTCCTAGTCGAGAATCCTTACCTGCAGTTTTTCCGTTTTATTAATACTCACTTGCTCTACTTCCTTAGACGCGACAAACGTTGAGGAGTGAAATGAATTTCGTAATAAACATTGTCACACTTGGCAGAAAAATGTTGTGCATTCGACTAATAAGACGGCCCTAGCGCGTAAATTGGAAATATCGGTGACGCTGTCGTACGTACGTTGTGAGCACGTATTGTAACCCTGTTTTGCAGGCAGACTTACTAAATACAGCGTCTGAAAACTTGATGTGCTGACACCGCCGAAACCACTTGCTCAAGTATCTGTCTTCAGCTATCGGTTTTCTTTGAGAGTTGCAATGAATTAATTTGTGGGTAATGAATACAGATTACAACTGGCGGTTCTAAAATACAATAGCAAACATACAATAGATATTTAAGCAAGACAACCAAAAAAATACACGTTCTCAAAATACGTGACATAAAATGTATTCTGATCCCACAAATAGCTCCCAAAAAGTGTGTAGTGTAGAAAAGAACAGCGTTTAATAAAGATATTATTGTTGGTTTTATTATAAATTTCTGCTAGTAATAAAACACAGAATATAAATACAGGGCAAAATGAACGAGATAGTTGCTACCGGTACGGATAATAGAAACCTTGTAATGTCATATCTACATATAAACCTACAGCTGAAAGACAAAAGCTGTTGTGATATTTTTAATTATTGACCCCATATAGTGCATAGTATTCATTATTGACTGAATGAAGGAGAGAATCTTACATTTATCTCATTTCACCTGTAGCAGGTAATTTAATCTCGTCTCAAAGATTTCTGGTTGGTTAGTGGCCGCAGAATATTGAATTTCGCTATGAAAACTTATTAATTCGAACTTCATATACACTCCTGGAAATTGAAATAAGAACACCGTGAATTCATTGTCCCAGGGAGGGGAAACTTTATTGACACATTCCTGGGGTCAGATACATCACATGATCACACTGACAGAACCACAGGCACATAGACACAGGCAACAGAGCATGCACAATGTCGGCACTAGTACAGTGCATATCCACCTTTCGCAGCAATGCAGGCTGCTATTCTCCCATGGAGACGATCGTAGAGATGCTGGATGTAGTCCTGTGGAACGGCTTGCCATGCCACTTCCACCTGGCGCCTCAGTTGGACCAGCGTTCGTGCTGGACGTGCAGACCGCGTGAGACGACGCTTCATCCAGTCCCAAACATGCTCAATGGGGGACAGATCCGGAGATCTTGCTGGCCAGGGTAGTTGACTTACACCTTCTAGAGCACGTTGGGTGGCACGGGATACATGCGGACGTGCATTGTCCTGTTGGAACAGCAAGTTACCTTGCCGGTCTAGGAATGGTAGAACGATGGGTTCGATGACGGTTTGGATGTACCGTGCACTATTCAGTGTCCCCTCGACGATCACCAGTGGTGTACGGCCAGTGTAGGAGAACGCTCCCCACACCATGATGCCGGGTGTTGGCCCTGTGTGCCTCGGTCGTATGCAGTCCTGATTGTGGCGCTCACCTGCACGGCGCCAAACACGCATACGACCATCATTGGCACCAAGGCAGAAGCGACTCTCATCGCTGAAGACGACACGTCTCCATTCGTCCCTCCATTCACGCCTGTCGCGACACCACTGGAGGCGGGCTGCACGATGTTGGGGCGTGAGCGGAAGACGGCCTAACGGTGTGCGGGACCGTAGCCCAGCTTCATGGAGACGGTTGCGAATGGTCCTCGCCGATACCCCAGGAGCAACAGTGTCCCTAATTTGCTGGGAAGTGGCGGTGCGGTCCCCTACGGCACTGCGTAGGATCCTACGGTCTTGGCGTGCATCCGTGCGTCGCTGCGGTCCGGTCCCAGGTCGACGGGCACGTGCACCTTCCGCCGACCACTGGCGACCACATCGGTGTACTGTGGAGACCTCACGCCCCACGTGTTGAGCAATTCGGCGGTACGTCCACCCGGCCTCCCGCATGCCCACTATACGCCCTCGCTCAAAGTCCGTCAACTGCACATACGGTTCACGTCCACGCTGTCGCGGCATGCTACCAGTGTTAAAGACTGCGATGGAGCTCCGTATGCCACGGCAAACTGGCTGACACTGACGGCGGCGGTGCACAAATGCTGCGCAGCTAGCGCCATTCGACGGCCAACACCGCGGTTCCTGGTGTGTCCGCTGCGCCGTGCGTGTGATCATTGCTTGTACAGCCCTCTCGCAGTGTCCGGAGCAAGTATGGTGGGTCTGACACACCGGTGTCAATGTGTTCTTTTTTCCATTTCCAGGAGTGTATAACTTCCTTTACACAGTCGTCATTTTAATTGAAAAATTTGCTAATTTCAAACATTTGGCGCAGTAACAGCGTCGTGCTACGTTATAACAAGACGAAGACTTGACTATTATGTACAGAATGTACTATGATCCAAGGAGATGTAATTTGTTTTCCATCGCATGTGCACGCATGAAATCCAATGATACTTTAGTAACTTAGACGTCAACGGTTGCTTTCTTAGACAGCATATAGTTTTCCAGTGTCATGCAGAATAGGCAAGCACAATAACTCGTGTTGTGTGTAGCAGGATTAATGTTACCACCTCCATGGAATACTACCATGAACTCTCTTCCGTGTTTCATCAGTTATAGGGAGAAACAGCCTATGGCGATTTTTCAACAGTTCGTGGCTATTACAGTTCGGAGCTTTTATACACTATGTGATCAAAAGTATCTTTCATATTAGGTGCATTGTGCTGTGACCTACTGCCAGGTACTCCATATCAGCGATCTCAGTAGTCATTAGACATCATGAGAGAGTGGAATGGGGCGCTCCGTGGAACTCACGGACATCGAACGTGGTCAGGTGATTGGGTGTCACTTTCGTCATACGTCTCTACCCAACATTTCCGCACTCCTAAACATCCATTGGTCCACTCTTTCCGATGTGATAGTGAAGTGTAAACGTGAAGGGACACGTACAGCACAAAAGCATACTGGCCAACCTCGTCTGTTGACTGACAGAGACCGCTGACAGTTGAAGATGGTCGTAATGTGCAATCGGCAGATATCTAACCAGAAAATCACACAGGAATCCCAAACTGTTTCAGGATCCACTGCAAGTACTATGACAGTTAGGACAGTTAGGCGGGAGGTGAGAAAACTTGGATTTCATGGTCGGAGAGCTGCTCGTAAGCCACACATCACGCCGGTAAATGCCAAACGATGCCTTGCTTGGTTTAGGGAGCGTAAACATTGGAAGATTGAACAGTGGAAACGTTGTGTGGAGTGACGAATCACGGTGCACAATGTGACGATCCGATGGCAGGGTGTGGGTATGGCGAATGCCCGGTGGACGTCGTCTGCCAGCGTGTGTAGTTCTCACAGAAAAATTCGGAGGCTGTGGTGTTATTGTGTGGTCGAGTTTTTCATGGAGGGGGCTTGCACCCCTTGTTGTTTTGTGTGGCACTATCACAGCACAGGCCTACATTGACGGTATAAGCATCTTCTTGCTCCCCACTGTTGAATACCAATTCGGGGATGGCGATTACATCTTTCACCACCATCGATCATAATTCACGGCCTGTGGCGGAGTGGCTACACGACAATAACATCCTTGTAATGGACTGGCCTGCACAGAGTCCTGACCTGAATCCTATAGAACAGCTTGCTTTGGAACGCCGACTTCGTACAAGGCCTCACCGACCGCCATCGATGCCTCTCCTCAGTGCAACACTACGTTAAAAATGGGCTGCCATTCCCCAAGAAACTTTCCAGCACCTGGTTGAACGTATGCCTGCGAGAGTGGAAGCTGTCATGAAGGCTAAGGGTGGGAAAATTACCCGTGGAAGGTGCCACGAACTTTTAAGTCATTTTCAGCTGGATACCTTTGATCACAGCTAAGATAGCTTTTTGTCTAGAAGCACAGTAAAAATATATCCAGAAAATGTGGTTTCACTAACAGATGGGCATAAACCAGCATTATTGCTTTTCTTGTAACTTTATTCGTTACAAAAATGTGAACAATAGTACGTCTTTTCGATTGAAAACATCTACCTTTTGCTCGATAATTCACTTCCTCTCTTCAAGATCCGTTCAAATGCCATTCATATAAAAAGTACTAAAACGTAACACAATATTGATTTTGATTCTCCCTTAGCAGAATACAGTGGAGATACCTGTGGTAACATAACGCAGTCACGCAAATTTACATCGTTTATTCGGTCAGACCGATTTTAATTGATGCTCTGTGTAAGTACATCATACACTGGGCAAAACAAGGTAGAAATGCTTATTATCTATGGCCAATGTAAGCTTGTGTCATCCGTTTGTGAAATGAGCACTGATGGTACTGTTTGCTACGGTATTTTATCTATTTGCCATCGTATTTTCTTTAACAGACGTTGGGTACGAGGCCGTTATTTACTTAAACGAGTAATGTAAACTTTCTAAAAGTCACATTCGAGCAGGCAGGTATCCCAACCAATGACCATTAATCTGAGGGAGTTAGCCCGGTCCTCGTCATCTAACTGCCCCGTTTGCTAGCTCGCTTGCATTCAGTAGGTCTGCAGTGATGCGCGTAATGGCACTCAACAGCTTTCGGTTGTAATGGAAAAGCCTTGCGTTAAAGGAGGAAACTTTTTTCTATTCAGGAAAGAACACGTTGCTACAGTAAACCAAAAACACATTAGATAAATAGTGTAGGGATCGCAAAGATACGAGATGCATTTGCATAGAGGCTCTTCGAAGAATAGTAAAAAGAGGTAAGTGAAGTCTGCAATTCGTTGATCAGTTATTCATTTTTAGTTTACACACGTAACTACAGAGAAAACTGGTGGACAGTCACTCTGTAGTACGTGTAGTTAGCTCTAGGATTACTTATAGAAATCTATGGCCTCTAGCGAAATCGTATCCCCGTGCAAAATTTAACTACGTTAAATTTTCTACTAATAGATCCTGTTCCTTATATTTTTGAATGTATGGATGTGTGTATGTATGTTGTTTGTGTGTGTGTGTGTAGGAGAGAGAGAGAGAGAGAGAGAGAGAGAGATAGAGACAGAGAGAGAGAGAGAGGGGGAGAGGGAGAGAGAGAGAGAGAGAGAGAGAGAGAGAGAGAGACCTCGATAATCTTATTAATCTCTCTACAAGTCTCACAGCTGTAGTCATTCTCTAGTGTTGCCGACACAGTCATTTTCATGGTGTTCATTATGTTTTGGGGGAACGTATGTATTTGAGGCAGGGACAGAACAAATTTACTAAAATCACTGCCAATTACAAATAAAGCACACTGGATTTTAGTCACGCAAGAGAACAAGGATTTATAATTGGATATAGAACAAAGAACCACTTGGAAGTTTGAAAAGAAATGATCAATGAATGAGAAACACTACTTTGTCTGGGATTTGCCATTTTCTGAAAGCTTTAGAGCCCGATTCAATTAAATCCGTATTAACAGTCACAGAGAAACAGACTGTCCGTCACATTACACGAGTATACTGAAAAAATTATACATCAGTGCTACAGGTTATGTTAGAATTCGTCAACTAGCGACATTTAGAAGTGAAAGAAAATTTGGCAAGTAAATTCCACATGTCTAAAGCTATTGTCAGTTGTCATAAACTAATTTTTCCGATGCAAAAGCAGGAAGAGTGGAGAATGAACACGTGTTGATGTGACACAGGTTCATTTAGCTGATGACACTGGACTATTTATCTTTAGTAAACTTCAACAACAACGGAAAGAACGTAACAGAGGTAGTTTAAAAGTAGCTTTAAAAATCAATTATAATGACACTATGCAATGTATAATCAACACATCGAAAAGAAAATAGTACAAATTACCAATGAAATCAAAGACTCAGTGGATGAGTTTTTAAGTTTGGGATAGTTGAAGATATCAACTGCATGGATAGTAAAAGAAATGCATAGAACAGTCGAAATGACCTGGAGTGATTTAATAAATGAAATAAGGCTTTCAAGGTGAAATTCGGGTGTCCTGAAAAGAAAATTTGATAATCTTCGCGTATTACCAGTAAAGTCATACGAGAGGAAAACATGGACTTCGATGAGGAACAGACTGGAGCGCAAAACATAATTATGAATGAAATGAAAACGTTATGTAGTTCAGTGAGATACATAGTAGAGCTAAAGGATGGAAGATGAACCAAGGAAATTCTTTAATGGAGTTCATGACATAAGAAACGACATAGACAATGAACCTTTGTAATGCTAGTAAATGACATCTGAAAACTTCTAGGAGCAACACTCATGCCTGTAGATGAAGACCATAAAGCATGTTAAAGTGCTATATGGCTGCTCCTGATGATGACGAGTGTATACACATTCTAAGCAAGCAGCATTACTGCAACATTTGAAATTAACTTCTTGCAAGCAATCCTGAGCAAATTTGAAGTTTTCCTGAAACCTCCTGCTAGTGATTATAAATTCTGTATTATGTCAACACAGCAAAATAGAAGAATGCCCATCACCAGTAAATTAATGTACCATCGTTTACTGTCACGAGATCTAGTAAACCTGTCATGCGGATTCGTTACTCTTCCTTTGCTTCTCCGATGAGTTCTCTACACTGAATGTCAAATGAATGAATGTAATCAATGAAGGAAAATACCATGTAATGTTAAGGTCGTTAGAGGTGGATAGAAAGCAAAGTTACAAGACAATGGAAGAACGAAATTACCTTCGTCTCATGCTGATTAGAGAAAGAAATCTAAATCGGGGTAAACTATCGTGGATTTAAACTTCCCTCTTTTCTAATACGAGATAGTAGTTTTATCACAGGATCATTTCGTACAGTGTACAACTTCGAGCGAAAGGTGCATGTAAATGTAAGTCGAGCTTTAAGTAAGAATGCGCTTTGTTACGCTTATCTTCCAAAATTTTCAACAACACACAAAAATGTTTTATTGCTGGTCTGTTGATTAAAAGATAGACTAGTTATTTCCTACGGGTTAAATTAGCTTATGTGAAATCACATAGTGACTTATATGTACTTTACAGCTGATTTTCCATACCGTAATTGTATATTCCAATATGACACTGTGTAATTTTACTGTCGTACTAATTTTCACAATGCGAGCAGCAAGTTGATATCTTACATTTTGTGGCACTATAAAAAGTAGCCAATAAACGTAAACTAAGAAACTGGTTAAGAAAACAACATAAACTTAATTTCAAACCCTCATATTCTCAAAAAACATTTTTGTCTGTGAATGCTGGAAATGTGATCATCAAATATCGGTGCAAAGATGACGCTTTCGAAGACGTGATTATCAATTCCTCTTGCAAACATCTGACTTGTGAAATACTGTTGCAGACTCAAAAGAACCTGGCGACCCGATCACCACCGGTGTTGATTCCTGCGCACTCATAGCCGATTGGCTGTTGATTTATCATCATAGCTCTACAATGGTGCACTTTCGACCTATTGTAATCTGCCCATTTTTTTATCTGTTCCACGTCCCCTATGTCGCTATAAACATTAATCCTAATTTCAAGAATGATTATTCACATTGTTAAGGAGTGTGTGCTGATTTCAAAGATAGGAGTTAGGTACTGGTGGAAGTTTAGCTGTGAGGGTGGGTGGTGAGTCGTACTTGGTATCTCAGTCGTAGAACACTTGCTTGCGAAAAGTAATTGATCGCGGTTCGAGCCCCGATCCGGACACAGTTGTGATCTGCCAAGAATATTCATTATTATTAAATTTTTCTCCATCGTATATGTTACTGACTCGTACGTGTTCTGTCTGTTCATAACCACAGAATAGCGTATCACATTCTTTGCACAATTAAACGGCACAACACACCACTGTCGTATAAAGACTGGCAACTACATCTCGATCGACAATTATATTCATCGCGTTCATATTTGAACAGTGTAACCCGACATCACTGTGTGAAATTTCAAAGGGCACCAGAAGTCAGTCAGCACGCCTCTGTAACGGAGATCTCACTGAGACGTGACGCGCTCAGAGGGAAACGCGACAGTGAACGGAATGCAGAGAATTCTGTGTGTGAAGCCCGCAGGTAGCCACCCAGCGGCTCCGTCGCTGTGCTAACACAGGGCGGCGTCAGGCGCCACGTTAGTTTACTATCCGCTGCAGTGGCGTCACGGACAGCCAGTTACGCATCTTCTATGGAAACGACAGCCACTTGTCACCGAAGTAGCGGCGCGCTGTGGCACTCGTCCATACGTGCAATGACATAGAACGTCTACCACTCTCTAAATCTTTCAGGAAAATGATTAACTAAAAATGATAACTTTGACTGGTTTTACCTTGCGTCGCTAACTGCATTTGGGGGGGGGGGGGGAAGTGAAGACGTTGAAGACTAGTAGTCAGTTCAATAACGAAGGGTTATATGTTGTATGTTGGTATTAGAAGACTATTCTCACTAACGGCACCATCACATGTAACACTACATTTACATCGGTCAATTATGGCAAACGACAACCCAAAGCTGTGGTTGGCCCACGTAACTGGTGTCACATGTGGTAAACTGCGGCGTACTTGACCTCAACTGTCCATTGATAAAGTCAATTCTAGTCTGTGGTAATACAAGTGTCTATGTTTCTGTGATGAAACAGATTTCAGAATTAATGAAAGACTCTCCCTCAGTAGACTACTCATGAAAAGCTCCAGAGTTTCCAGCCGGGTGCCAGTGTTAAATAACCGCGACGATTCGAAGAGAGCTGTACCATCACCTTCATATTTCCCAAATGAAGATGAGTACGACACTCTCCTGAACGTCGCTATGTTTTAACACTGCCACCAAGTCGGAAACTCAGGAGATTTCTATTAATACTGTTCTCAGGGAAAGTCTACATTTACAGATTTCAGAATTGTTTTGAAATCAAACTGAAGAACACAGTAACAATTAACAATATAGCAGTGCATGTGTTGTTAAGGAGAAAGATGCAATCTTAACAACACAGCACTTCAGTATCGCATTTATCCACCGATACCAGGTAGTGATGGGTCAAATGTTTCAATTGGCTCTGAACACTATGGGACTTAACATCTAAGGTCATCAGTCCTCTAGAACTACTTAAACCCAACTAACCTAAGGACATCACACACATCCATGCCCGAGGCAGGATTCGAATCTGCGACTGTAGCGGTCGCCAGTCAGTGACCTTCAATTAAAATATCCCCCTCTGTACGGGAATTACATAACGTGTGTATGAATACAGAAACGACGACATATGGAAGTTTGGGTCTGGCCATGAGCCATGCATGGGCAGCCAAAGTGGTTAATCGACCTCTCGCGTAAAGCGGAAAATTTACGGCCGTGACAGAGGTCTTCTGGTTCCAATGGCTCTAAGCACTATGGGGCTTAACACCTGAGGTCATCAGTCCCCTAGACTTAGAACTACTTAAACCTAACTAACCTAAGGACATCACAAGCAAACATGCCCGAGGCAGGATTCGAACCTGCGACCGCAGCAGCAGCGCGCTTCGGACTGAAGCGCGTAGAACCGCTCGGCCACAGCGGCCGGCTAGGACTTCTGGCAGCGACTGTTATTGAACATCAGATGGTGTCACTTCAAAAGTTGATAAGGGGCTGTAAACTGCCGTTTTAGCCATAAGCAACTTTGCTATATACAGAACACTGAAAACTAATAGTACCGAAGTTACTGGTGATCCTATTAGGCGGCAGATAATTTAATAGTCCATATTTTCTTAGAGATTGTTTTTCGAGGAAGGACACAGCTGGCCGTAACAATTTAGGCTGCTTCTCATGAAGATTGCGGAGGTCTTGGAAGCTTCTGCTGGTCGCGATATTATAGCTAACTGTGTACCTGAGACTACATGATTTTTTCAGAAGTTACATTATGGATTGGTCATAGTGACAAGGCACTTCCCATCAGGACAAGGAGGAAAGGGAAAATTAATGGAGGTGAACATATATTTTTATTTGGTATATGATTGGAAGTGATAACGGTAAAAATACTCTTTCTGGTGATATAACGATTTGTTATAGATAAGAAACTAGGTTGTTCAAGGCTAAGAAAGCTGGATAAATTCGTAGACAAAGCAGTGACATCGCGGGACTGGAATCCCATTGAATGTGGTGTTACCCCTTTGGACTGTAGTGTCACTTTAAGTTAGAGAAATTCTGCCTTGGGATCAAACAGGATTTGCCTGATAAATTAGCCACAATGTCCCCAGAGAATGTTAGTACTCGCAGATCAGAGATACAAAAGATTAATATGAGTTTAGTAAACTTCTGGAGCATCCAAGGAAAGATTCCAGAATTAATATCGCTTACTAAATAAAGGTTATAATGCACAGATAGTATCAGGAACCAAAAGTTGGTCCAAACCAAACATTAGTGACAATGAAATCCTAAGTCCAGATTGGAATATTTATCGTAAGGATAGGTTAGAGGCCAATGGTGGTGACGTGTTTATTGCTGTAAAGAATTCGATAAAATCTAGCAAGGTTAACGCAGATACCGTTTGTGAATTAACCACGGTGTAGCTAAGTATCACGACCGATCAAAAATGGCAGTCAGATGCTTTTATAGATAGCCTGGGAAAGGAGCTCTAGCAGTAGAGCTCTTCAGACAGATCTTGCAGAATATCGTTAGTAATTTTCCTGATCGTGCTGTTGTAATAGGGGGTAACTTCAACTTGCCAGGTATGGGTTGGAAGTGTTATGCTATCAAAACTGGCGCCAGAGACAGGGATCTGTGAGACATTGCTCTGGATGTCTTGTCCGCACCCCACTTGCCAACAGTGCTCAACATACTAGACGGTCACCCATTAGAGTATTAGTCAAGCCTGACAGCACTTAACTTCGGTGATTTGACAGGAGTAGTAGGTTAATGGGGCTCCGACCCCAAGTTAGATATCAAATTGATATAAAAATAAATAAATTCATCAATTAATTACGCCATCCCCCACGCCCAGCTCACCCCGACCCCCCTATGACATCATGTGTTTTTCTCAGCTGGCACATGGGTCCCCATCCACTCCCCCTGTCCACCCCTCCCCCTATCCGACTTACCATATTGGCGGGAATTTCAAATTTTGATGGGAATTTAGAATGCTGGCTGGAATGACTTTGCCCCAGGGCTGTGCTGAGGTCCCACCCCACCCCCACACAGGAATTGGCAAGACATTAAAAATGGCGGTGCCATTCCTGGGAATTGTACCCTGATCCCTCTGGACGGAAAGCCCAAGAGCAACCTCAACACATGGAAACTTCCCAGATGCAGGAGAGAAAGGTTAAGTTAGTGTACTTTATTTATTTTGATTGGGAAACTGAAGTACCAATTGGTCCAAATACGTAGTTAATCACAATGATCGGTCGAAATTATAAAATTATATGCATAGTGCTACACAAGGACTGCCTAAAATCTCAATTCAGCCCAAAAATTGACGATGTCATACAACTGATGTTATTCTGCTTCGACCATATTTCACAAGACCACTCAAAACTAGTTGGAGACATACGCAAACTCCACCCTTCACCTACAATTTGGCAGGAAACGAGACTGTAGTGGAAGGTAATATCTTTATTTTTGGCGGGAATTGTGTACAACTGACGAAATGCTGGTGTTGGACAGAGAGGAGTTTAAGAAGTGTATTAACTGTAAGCTTGCAGCTGAGGACTGTATCTATCGCTGTTACATGTCAGAGTTCACTGCAGACGACTCACCCTACATTGCTCGACAGTCACCCTGCAGCCCATGTATTTGAGGCCAATACACGCAACCACAACTGATGGGAAATGCTTCATTGCTCCTATTACACATGGAAATTGTCACAAAAAAACAACATTCCTCACTGTAGATAGAGGCAGAGGCCTGTTCTATCATGTCGCTGATGGTCCACATAGAGATCCTTCTGTTGTCATTGACACACTGTCTCCAGTCTGCGGAAATCAATCTCAGATAAACAAAAGACAAGCATAAGACGCTTTATGCAGTCTGTTAAATGTATTTCTTGGTAAGACTGGACCCCCCCATGCATTTGCACTATTTTCTGTATGTCTATGTCTGTGCGAGCATCATGGTTGACTGCCATAACCTCACCCTGTCATTTCGATGGAGGATCTATCTTCGAACCCTATCCCAGACATACTGCACGGTGGACCATCCTCTAGACACCGTTCCGGATATAATGCATGTTGGATCCAACAGCGGGAGACTGGGACGAGTTTATTGGAGCCATCCGCAACACACATAGATATAGACGTACATAAAATAGAGCAAATGCATTGCAACAGTAGAATATATGTTTGTGTGTTACTGGGCACATTCGAGTACATTGCTATACTTTACCGTCCGACTAATGTGCTGTTCTATCTTGTACATGAGGATAATACTCACGAAGAACTATCATCCTCCATCCAACGGGCAACTAGCACACAGAATAGCGGAACTGGGATGGTCATGTGCCGTCGTCGTAGATCTTTAAGGGTATAAAAGGAGGTGTGACAGACGCTGAGTATGACTTGGTCTGTTGTTATTACTGGAGAATCTAGACAATATTGTTACGAAATATTGGTAATATAGCTTGTATCGAAGATGTTATGCTGGATGAATTTAAATGTGCTTACATTCCCTACAGAAACGGTTTGCGAAGAGTTTTTCGCTATTTGCGGGGCTGGAGCACTGTCGAAAATATGTGGGTGAAATCGAGGAGGAGGAGGAGGAGATTAGTGTTTAACGTCCCGTCGACAACGAGGTCATTAGAGACGGTGCGCAAGCTCGGGTGAGGGAAGGATGGGGAAGGAAATCGGCCGTGCCCTTTCAAAGGAACCATCCCAGCATTTGCCTGACGCGATTTAGGGAAATCACGGAAATTCTAAATCAGGATGGCCGGAGACGGGATTGAACCGTCGTCCTCCCGAATGCGAGTCCAGTGTGCTAACCACTGTGCCACCTCGCTCGGTTGGGTGAAATCGAGACTTGGCGATTGATAATAAGTTTGCATGGTGTTTATATGTATGTGTTAGGGCTATCAACAGCGGACGGTTGCCGTTCGAATGTATAACTTGCTAACTGTTCGTCCATAAATTACGTCGCTGGGGTTGCGCACTATGAAGGTATGGGGAGGGGAAATTCTCACGTTCCAGGATCTAAGTGCAGTCGACACATTGTCAGCTGACGAATAACTTATTACTAGGAAAGAATACCCGACATCTACAGTTTGTAGACGTCCTAACATGGTTTTGGGTGCCGTATCAGAGCTAGAATGTGTAAACAAAAGTAGCGAAGCTCATCGAGTAAGCAGCAAGAGCATATACTTACGGGGAAAAATGAGTCAGAACAGCAGCAGAAATCAACTCTATACACATACAGATCCATACACGATAGTCCGCAGCTCGTGGTCGTGCGGTAGCGTTCTCGCTTCCCAGGCCCGGGTTCCCAGGTTCGATTCCCGGCGGGGTCAGGGATTTTCTCTGCCTCGTGATGACTGGGTGTTGTGTGATGTCCTTCGGTTAGATACGTTTAAGTAGTTCTAAGTTCTAGGGGACTGATGACCATAGATGTTAAGTCCCATAGTGCTCAGAGCCATTTGAACCAGAGCCATTTGAGCCATACACGATAGAGAGGAAGTCAGATGAACGTGTAGAACTGTGCCAGACATTGAGTCTGCATCAAGCGCATCGCTACATGAGTCTGCAGACAACCTCTCTGATGTGTCCTACCAGCACACGGATTCGTTTCCCGACTACGGGTTTTCAGTGTACACCAATCGTTGAGTCTCATCTAGTAGGGACGAGGCGAGTATTACTATACTTTTCATGATCTTCCTATACAAAATGCATGCATGTGTATCATCAGGAAGAGTAGAATTCTTAGGACTTTTTAGTGGGTTGGTGCATAGGACACGCAAATATCCTCGTATATTATCAAACAGTGCATCGGCATGCCAGCAATATGACCATATACATACGGAAAAATATCGAAAGGAAACATGAAAAATTACATAAAATCAGAAAAAATCGAGGAAAACCGAGTACAATAACGAAGAATTGATGGTAAATACGTAAAAGTGAGGGAAATATGAGGGAATACATAAGTTCGCGAAAAAAATTACTACTAATAATAGGGGGAATCCAGTCTTTCCAAGAAATACATTTAACAGATTGCATGATGCATCTTGTTCTTGTTTTTTATCTATCTGTGACTGATTTCCGCAGGCTGGAGACAGTATATCAACGCCAACGGAAGGATCTCTTTGTGGACCATCAGAGACAAGATAGAATAGGCCTCTATCCGTACCAATGGTGAGGAGAGAGCGGAATGGGGGGGGGGGGGGGTAGGACTACCTCCACGTTGGTTAGTTCGTGATCAACCATCCAGGACGACACAGCTGAAATTTACTGGGGTCGGTTTTTGCGGTAGTTATGTTTTTACAATGATTTTTACCGACCTCCAAGTACACATGTTGCATTATGACCCGTTTATTACAATGCTGTGACTTTTTTATGACAATTTCGAAGTGTGATGAGAGCAGTGACGTATTTTCCATCAGTTGTGTTGGCGTGCATTCGCTTCGATTACCTGGGCTTCAGGGTGATTCTGGAGCAATGCAGGGTGAGGTGTCTGTAGCATACTCTGACCTCAAACAGAGATAGATACAGTCCTCAGCTGTACGCTTACAGGTAATGCATTTATTAAACTCTTCTGTCGAACACCAGCATCTCATCAGTCGAATACAATTCCTGCCAAAAGTAAAGATAATACGTTCCACTACAGCCTTTATTCCCGCCAGCTGGTAGATGAAGGGAAGAGTTTGAGTACGTCTACCACTAGATTCGAATGGTATTGTGAAATTTTTTCCCAGCTTGATAACACCAGTTGTATGACATCAACGTCTGAGCTCCATTGCGGCTATAGGAACTCCTTGTGTAGCGCTGTGCATATAGTTGTGTGATTGGTACCAATCATTAAGGTCAATTACATAATTAGGACCGATCTTTATTTCAGTTTCCCAACCAAAAGAAATAAAGTACACTAACCTAGCCTTCCTCTCCCGCATCTGGCCAGTTTCCAGGTACACTTGTGTCTTCTGTCCAGAAGGACCCGATTCGACTCCCTGAAAGGGCACCGCAATTTTTAATTTCCGCCAGTTCCAGGGTGGGGATGGAGTTGGACCTTATCAGAGCTCTGGGACGAAGAAGCTACCGCCAAAATTCGAAATTCCTGCCAACAGGGGATGTGGAGGAGGAGGAAGGGTCGAGATGGGAGCAGGTGTGCACCAGTGTGCTGGCTGAGGAAATTACATGACGTCATGTGGGAAGTGTGGTTGAAGGTGAGCGTGAGTGTGTGGGGGCGTAATTAACTGATGAATTTAATTAATTTTCATATTAATCTGATATCAATTTGATATCAAAATTGAGGTCAGATGCCCATTACCATGCCACCGAATGGGAACTGGTGTTCCCACCATAGCAAGGCCTTTAGTAAAAGATGTGGTAAGTGATAGGACTTAACCCTTAGGCTGGCTGTCGATCAAACACCAGACATTTCCTTTTAGAGTGTGGTACTTACACACTTAGCCACCGAACGCCAACACATTCTCTTTTTAAATGCATCTTAATTCATCATTACTCTTAAGCATAAGACTCCCGCAAGGTAGTGGTTGATTATAAAATTTAATTTTACGTTTCTGTATAAAACTCCCACAAGGTAGCTGTACATTATAAAACAGACACATCAGAGAGTAGGATACCTATAGTGTACTAAACTTGATCCAAACACATATTACGATAATTTAAAAAACTGTATCTTTGAAAGAGCATATCTGTTAACCCAAAATCCGTTCATGCCAGGAGATACCGCAGGCCATGCCATTCGTTCATCCCATGCTCGTGGAGGGAGCTCGTGGTGAATGCTGCATGCTCGAGCATTATCGTCTTGAGGGACGAAACGAACGCTGAAATTTTGGCTATACGGAAGTACAGCAATTCGGAAAGTTGTCCCCAGATTATGCACAGCCGTCAAATTACTCACGATAGGGATCAGAGGAGTCCAACATTCCTTCATGATTTAGGTCCAAAACAGAACTGAATACCTCCTCGATCAAGACGTGGATCGGTACCTCATCGTCTCCACACTCTTTTACGTCAATCATATGGCATCAGGCAAATTCTCCGATCCACATCCATCCCAGATCTTTCAATTAAATGCAGAAATGTGCTAGGGATTATCATGTAGTTCGTAATGAAAACCTAGAAGCCAAAGTTATCACGTAGAAATTTTTACGTACTGTTTGGGTCGATACATCCCCTCCCAGTTGCCTCTAAAAAGGCAATACACAGTTCTGTTGCATTGTATTCTGAGTACCTACGAGCCATATCAGGCAGCAGTCATAAGCTAGTCATGATGTGAGTGGGAAACAAATAAGAAGTAGGTCTTCGATATTTTGTGTTTCATGATGGAGGGTGAATATTGGGAAGAAGTATGCATCATTTGGGCGATCAACGTTCCGTGTTTACAGCCCTTCTTCCAGTAAAGCGATAATGTTCAAACGATCTAAGCTTTAAGAGTCCCTTCGAGGCATTATCCCGTTCACGACTTGAGACATAGCGCTATTTAACGAAGTGTTTTTCTGCGACCAAAATAAAATGAGTTTCCTATGAAAAATCACACAATGTATGCAGGTATTCAGGGTGATGCAAAACTGTTATGAAGCAGTTTATATCAGACTTTAAATTGTAACATACTTAAGGCACTTGCCGTATCGTACGACTTTCTACCGATCTGGTCCGTCCGACAGCCGTGTCATTCTGTGCCACTGGCGTCATTGGATGCGGTATGGATGGGCATGTGGTCAGAAAACCACTCTACTGGTCGTTGTCAGGTTTGATGGCGTTGAAAGCGCTACTGATCAGTCGAGTAGCTCGCTAGTTTGCCTCACGAGGGTGAGTACACCTCGCACCACTCCTCTCATCAAGGAAAGGCTGCTACATCTCCATTGCTGCCTCAGTTCGGCGGGCATTTTGAATATATGTGAGCAAGCTCAGAGCCCAGCGAGCGACGATATTTTTCATGTTCAAAATGCTATTCAAGTGGCTGAAAACTGATACGTTACTGATTTTCACTTTTTCCAGTATTGGCTCTTTTGTTATACGCCGGTCTTCCGTGACCGAGGCGTCCACTTCTATTCCGATTCGTGGTTCTTCATTAGAGAGATGGTCAGCCATTTCGTTCTTAGTCAATAAAACTTGTTATATCATAGAAGCATCTATCATAACAGTCCAGTATGTCATATGAACGTGCGTTGTTGCCACCAACTGGGCAAGGATTGTTGCAGCGTTTATATAGTTCAAGTGCTGCATATCGACGTTAATGATATGGGACTGTAATTTGGTGGATTACTCCTACTACCTTTCTTGAATATTGGTGTAACCTGCCCATCTATCCAGTCTTTGGGTATGGACCTTTCGTCAAGCGAACGGTTGTATACGATTGTTAAGGATGGAGCTATTGCATCAGCACACACTGAAAGAAACCTAATTGGTATACATTCTGGACCAGAAGACTTGCTTTTGTTAAGTGATTCAAGTGGCTAAACTACCCCAAGGATATTTACTTTTATGTTACACATTTTTTATGTTAAAAATGGCGTTCAAGTGACTCAAAACTGATCCGTTACTGATTTTCACTTTTTCCAGTATTTCCTCTTTTGTTATACGCCGGTCTAAGGTGACTAGGGCATCCACGTCTATTCCGATTAACGGTTCTTCATAAGAGAGATGGTCTGCCATTTCGTCCTTCGTCAATAAAACTTGTTTCATTATAGAAGCATCTACCACAACAGACCAGTATGTCATATGAAGGTGCATTGTTGCCACCAACTGGGCATGGATTGTTGCAGCGTTGATATAGTTAAAGTGCGGGAAATGAGTTACCGACAGTACTCTACGTATTCAATCTGTGGCATATTGTGCCAATTTGTTTTGTCTCGTCTGAGGATATATCAGTGTGTATCAGCACTGTAGACCTCGACTACACTCAAACAAAAATTTAATTACGGAACTTGAGTTTTTTCGAAGTAACAATTAAATGTCTGTAGCTGCACTTCGGGTAGTATGAGGTATTACGTGTTAATATATGACACAGTGTAGTTGATTCAAATTACAATTTGTTCAAGGGTCACACTGCGGACCGAGTACAGATTATTGTTCATTGCAGCCGTCAGTTAATTTCTCCAGTAGGTTAAAGCAGCACGTTTTTTCCGTAGGTGTAACGCAGAACTTCACTCTCAGTCGCTGAGACACCTTGTTCAAAACAAACATTATCTACATCTATATCTACATTTGTACTCCGCAAGCCACCCAACGGTGTGTGGCGGAGGGCACTTTACGTGCCACTGTCATTACCTCCCTTTCTGTTCCAGTCGCGTATGGCTCGCAGGAAGAACGACTGTCGGAAGGCCTCCGTGTGCGCTCGAATCTCTCTAATTTTACATTCGTGATCTCCTCGGGAGGTATAAGTAGGGGGAAGCAATATATTCGATACCTCATCCAGAAACGCACCCTCTCGAAACCTGGCGTGCAAGCTACACCGCGATGCAGAGCGCCTCTCTTGCAGAGTCTGCCTCTTGAGTTTGCTAAACATCTCCGTAACGCTATCACGCTTACCAAATAACCCTGTGACGAAACGCGCCGCTCTTCTTTGGATCTTCTCTATCTCCTCTGTCAACCCGACCTGGTACGGATCCCACACTGATTAGCAATACTCAAGTATAGGTCGAACGAGTGTTTTGTAAGCCACCTCCTTTGTTGATGGACTACATTTTCTAAGGACTCTCCCAATGAATTTCAACCTGGTACCCGCCTTACCAACAATTAATTTTATATGATCATTCCACTTCAAATCGTTCCGTACGCATACTCCCAGATATTTTACAGAAGTAACTGCTACCAGTGTTTGTTCCGCTATCATATAATCATACAATAAAGGATCCTTCTTTTTATGTATTCGCAATACATTACATTTATCTATGTTAAGGGTCAGTTGCCACTCCCTGCAACAAGTGCCTATCTGCTGCAGATCTTCCTGCATTTCGCTACAATTTTCTAATGCTGCAACTTCTCTGTATACTACAGCATCATCCGCAAAAAGCCGCATGGAACTTCCGACACTATCTACTAGGTCATTTATATATATTGTGAAAAGCAATGGTCCCACAACACTCCCCTGTGGCACGCCAGAGGTTACTTTAACGTCAGTAGACGTCTCTCCATTGATAACAACATGATGTGTTCTGTTTGCTAAAAACTCTTCAATCCAGCCACACAGCTGGTCTGATACTGCGTAGGCTCTTACTTTATTTATCAGGCGACAGTGCGGAACTGTATCGAACGCCTTCCGGAAGTCAAGGAAAATAGCATCTACCTGGGAGCCTGTATCTAATATTTTCTGGGTCTCATGAACAAATAAAGCGAGTTGGGTCTCACACGATCGCTGTTTCCGGAATCCATGTTGACTCCTACAGAGTAGATTCTGGGTTTCCAAAAACGACATGATACGCGAGCAAAAAACATGTTCTAAAATTCTACAACAGATCGACATCAGAGATATAGGCCTATAGTTTTGCGCATCTGCTCGACGACCCTTCTTGAAGACTGGGACTACCTGTGCTCTTTTCCAATCATTTGAAACCTTCCGTTCCTCTAGAGACTTGCGGTACACGGCTGTTAGAAGGGGGGCAAGTTCTTTCGCGTACTCTGTGTAGAATCGAGTTGGTATCCCGTCAGATCCAGTGGACTTTCCACTGTTGAGTGATTCCAGTTGCTTTTCTATTCCTTGGACACTTATTTCGATGTCAGCCATTTTTTCGCTTGTGCGAGGATTTAGAGAAGGAACTGCAGTGCGGTCTTCCTCTGTGAAACAGCTTTGGAAAAAGGTGTTTAGTATTTCAGCTTTACGCGTGTCATCCTCTGTTTCAATGCCATCATCATCCCGGAGTGTCTGGATATCCATGTATTCTTATCGTCTGGGATAGGATATTGCAAGCTCAAGTAAGGCGGTGAGGAACAAAGATGTGAGATAAGATTGCGATTGACGATAATACGATTCTCGCAATCCTCGAGCACTTGAAATTATTCGGATACTTAAGGGAGAGCAAATCTGAGCTGCACTGCGTGATTGGAATTCGATAGTAGAAAGAGAAATAGAAGGAAAAATAGTAGCAGAATATCATACCAAAGAAAGCAGTTGCCGATAGGTGTGAATACTACCACTGTTCGTGTAGGAAACCTACTAATTATATATTAATGTAGCCAAAATTTATCAGCGGATGAGGCAAGAAGGTGTACTTTTAGGGAACAAGTTTCTTTTGCTGGTGCATAATTACGCTTTAGCGTCTTCTGTCGGTGCCGGAGAGGAAATGCGTCGTCGTTCTACTGCCAGTACGGAAGTGCAGCTAATTTCTAGGCTCACTTTGTCTTTTGCACGGTAATGGCTGCTTCACTCGCTCAAAAAGACTCATTCTTGATGAGAGCTTTTCCGGTCTTCGGCACCATTGTTTGAAGTGAGCTTAGATGGTGCGTGACACTGCATAATATGCAACAACAAGCCTACTGTCTTTAACATGCCCTTGTTTCCTTGCTGCCTAGCTGTTGCACACCATGGATTCACGACTGTATTTTTACATCCTGTCGTTAAGATGAAAAGAGCTCTTTGCATTCCTCGAATATTGCTTTACGACCGCACGACTGGGGTTAAGTGACATTACCACAGTTTTATTAGGATATCATGAACATTTCTGAAAGAGGAACTGGCTTCTAATTGAGTTTGTCTTCATGGTCTACCAGGGACGTGGTTCTGTGACTCAGAATGTTTCTCGCATTGCGCATGATGTGGAACTCTGAATCGATTTCTCATGACAGATACCAAAAGCATGAAGTCGTGCTGAAAACAAATGGCACAGATTTTTTTATTCTGTTGGGATTGAGCAATTACATGTCCTGCATATTACTGGGTCGACTTTTCCACTTTCCTGACACTATTGCAAACCCACTGCCGCTAAATGACACGAAATATTCTCCATAAGAATTGATAAGGCGCACGTGACGAGCAATGAAAGTTGAATCCAAACCTGTAAGATCAATGACACAAACGGCAGAGGATACTTAAGAGAGTATTTTAAGATATGGAACCAGTGGTCTGAAATGAATATTTTAAGCTGCACGATACTGGAATACCTGTACATCACCTGATGTACACATGTGAAGTGCTTTTACAAAAATTGGAGGCTTTACCTCTAGTTGTCCACGAGAGGTGTGGTTTGTATACGAAGCTACAGCACCCCTCTTCGATTTTAAAGTACGTTAGTTACCATCAACATTGCATTCGAAGGAGAGGTGCTGTCCTACAGGTATCACGATCACCGAATTTCACAACTACGGAACTTTTCCTTAAAAATTTCCAGAAGAAACTGAAGAGGAACTGTCAGATAACGGGCTGATTATCTGTCTCATTTTACAGCAGAAGACAAGGATGTTTTATTTACCATTGCCATGGATGCATCGAAACTGATGGTCGTGAATTTGAACAGTAGTACAGGATGCTTATAATTAAACTTTCGTTACTTGAGCCAGTGGAGACGGAAAACTATTTTCCGAGTGGTTACCCATCCTCATAGGAATGATGTTCATACTGTGTGCTGCAGGCTTTGCGTTGTTAGTAGTGTTAGTGGTATTATTTGCCGTTAGGTGCTGGTACTGGTACGGCGATGTAGTGTTGAGACATAAGCTTAAGTATGGATTACAATTGCAGACAGCCTATATGTGTCTGGACAAAATATGAGGGCTACACTCGTAAAGCTGATTTACCGAAACAACGTCAATAGTGTTGCTGTTCTTCGCAAGTATCGATTCACTGAAAAAATACGGAGAGGTTGTCTTTCCCCAGCGGGTTAGAAGGACTCAGTTCGGAAGTTCGAATTAACTGGCGCTTTGAGAATTCCTCCTGGGAGAAGCTGACGGCCAATTGCGCCACGAATTTTTCGAGAAGTGGCTGTTGCCATGGCTGAGAATGCTGGACAAAATTTGAGATGTTCAAGCAGTGCACGAGCTGTCCCACGACAGCTGAACATTCTATGGTCCAACATTCCATCTGAGATGTTTCACGCAACAATATACCAATCTCCAATGCGGTTCCAGGCTGTTGTGGATACAAATGGTCATCACAATGAGCAACGTTTGTAGCCTGGAAAGCAAACATTGTACGCAGTTAACAAATGTTACCACCTTATGTGAGATTAAAATGTGTTTCTTTCAGCGGTTTATTTGGTATTTCTCTTTCGCATGTCCTAACAAATGTTTCCTAAAAGTTTCTTTGTCCTACAACCACACGGTTTTGATGGGAGCCCTCTCAATCAGCGAAAGTTTTATTATAACCACCTTGTGCAACAGGGTCGGAGGTGCTGACACAATTAGTGTCAGGATAGTGTTTGCATGTTGGACATTACGTGGTCACCGACGGTCGTAGAATCAGAAGAGCACCATTTGTAATGTTGTTGTTGTTATGGTATTCAGTCCTGAGACTGGTTTGATGCAGCTCTCCATGCTACTCTATCCTGTGCAAGCTTCTTCATCTCCCAGTACCTATTGCAACCTACATCCTTCTGAATCTGCTTAGTGTATTCATCTCTTGGTCACCCTCTACGATTTTTACCCTCCACGCTGCTCTGCAAAACTAAACTGGTGATCCCTTGATGGCTAAGAACATGCCCTACCAACCGATCCCTTCTTCTAGTCAAGTTGTGCTACAAACTCCTCTTCTCCCCAATTCTATTCAATACCTCCTCATTAGTTATGTGATCTACCCATTTAATCTTCAGCATTCTTCTGTAGCACCACGTTTCGAAAGCTTCTATTCTCTTCTTGTCCAAACTATTTATTGTCCATGTTTCACTTCCATACATGGCTACACTCCATACAAATACTTTCAGAGACGAATTCCTGACATTTATCTATACTCTATGTTAACAAATTTCTCTTCTTCAGAAACGCTTTCCTTGCCATTGCCAGTCTACATTTTATATCCTCTCTACTTCGATCATCATCAGTTACTTTGCTCCCCAAATAGCAAAACTCCTTTACTACTTTAAGTGACTCATTTGCTAATCTAATTCCCTCAGCATCACCCGATTTAATTCGACTACATTCCATTATCTTCGTTTTGCTTTTGTTGATGTTCATCTTATAACCTCCTTTCAAGACACTGTCCATTCCGTTCAGCTACTGTCCCAAGTCCTTTGCTGTTTCTGACAGAATTACAACGTCATCGGCGAACCTCAAAGTTTTTATTTCTTTTCCATGGATTTTAATGCCTACTCAGAATTTTCCTTTTGTTTCCTTTACTGCTCACTCAATATACAGATTGAATAACATCGGGGAGAGGCTACAACCCTGCCTCACTCCCTTCCCAACTGCTGCTTCCCTTTCATGTCCCTCGACTCTTATAACTACCATCTGGTTTCTGTACAAATTGTAAATAGCCTTTCGCTCCCTGTATTTTATCCCTGCCATCTTCAGAATTTGAAAGAGAGTATTCCAGTCAACACTGTCAAAAGCTTTCCCTAAGTCTACAAATGCTAGAAACGTAGGTTTGCCTTTCCTTAATCTATCTTTTAAGATAAGTCGTAGGATCAGTAATGTCTCACGTGTTCCAGTATTTCTACATTTGTAATGTACAAGATTCTGTATTGAGTAAAACGCTTGTACAGAGGTGATGGTGGCGATTCAGTGGTGTGCGAAAGCCCTCAGCAGCTGCCATCTCGCACTGACCACGGCGGCGTGCTTAGGAGTGGCAGTGCGAGGAAGCCAGGCAAGAGGGCGCCACAGTGAAGTGGCAATAGCTGTTGTGGCCTTGCAGGAAAGCTTCACGTCAGGCATTCAGTAAGTGGCAGGCACAGGCGCTGGACAGCGGTCGCTCAGGCGCTTGGCCCCAAATCTGGGCATACAGCCAGGAACTGTGCACATTTAGGCCCCTACCCTGGTGGTGGTGGTGGTGGTGGTGGTGGTGGTGTGTGTGTGTGTGTGTGGTTGAGGTTTACGGGCGCTAAACAGCGTTACCCTGGTGGTTGTTCCGTTTCGGTGGCACGGGCTCGAGGCCTAGTATCATCAAGTCTAGCCGTAGCTCGTAGATCAGCAGTTAATGGATGCTGCAGCTAGATGTAAGAGAAGCTGACTGGTCCCCTAGCGACCGACGACTGGCATGAAGCGTTTCTCAGCGCCCCCAGCAGTCGAAGACGAGTTGCTGCTAGGCTCTGAGAGGCGAGCATTTATAGTGGCTCTGCACAAGTTTCTGAAGGTAAGATCACTTTAGTATCTGAGACAATGCAGCGTTGGGTTATAGCATGAGGAAATTTAGCTCGCCTGTGTAGCCAACTGTGGTCTTGCTTGCTTCAGCAGTATTCCAGCTCCAGCAGCAGGATTCCATAGGCAGCTAGCTTGCCCGCCCTGCCAAGGTTTGTGAAGTCTACACGGAGGAGTTTCACAGCAAAAATAGTTAAGAGGTTTAGTTTTTGATGCAGCGTAATGAAAACTAAACGTTTATTTCCACCCACGATTTCCGTATTGGGCTTAGGATCCTCTACCAACTGTACAATTTCGATTGTAGAAGTTTCTGATATACTGAAACATTCCTCAAAGGCAGAGAACACATTCAAGTGACTTATATCATAGAAAAGGTTAGTCACTAATTCAAATAACTTTTATAAGGGCAAATTGTTACGTCCTAGTGGCTAGGATCAACCATAGTCGTCGGGTTATAGTATGTATTCACCTGTCACCTTTATTAGAACCTTTCAAAGTTGGACAAGTGGCAGTGAAATTGCTGGTCTACAACTTGTCTGATCCACCGTGTCTTCTGTTAGGCCTAGCCATGATCCAAGCAAGATATACGGCCTTCCAAAAGAACTGTTGCTTAACATATATGCTAGGAGACACACACCTGACGATAGTGTCACTATTAGTATCGCATGAGACAAACGTATCTTGATATCTTTATGGCGATTTGAGGATTCTGTTGCGATACGAAAGTATGGCATACTTTCAGCACCTCTACAGAGTATTACACCATTGCAAACGACATCACTAGTACAGGTGGTCGCCTGTAACACAGCGGCATTTCAGCACTCTGACTCATAAGATGTTATCGACTCAATGTTCCGTCAACTTCGCTATGCGACGCCAGCACCAGAGACAGTCAAACAAACCATCGCCTCAGTGATATTTATACATGTTCATATAGTCACCAGGCATGTCCGAAATGGTGGCCGTAGCCAAACTGCCCCCATGCTTATGGAGTCTACAGCATCCGCTGGACAGCAGTCGTTCTTCTTCAGCCACCACACGTACGCTGAGGTCTGGTGATCGGAACCACCCGAGCTGTCCTGCAACCACTCTGCTGTCCACCGCTGCGACGATGCCGGCAATCGCCCGCCAAGCCACGACGGCCATCATTATCAGCCGATGGCTCAGTTCACAGCTGCGTCTGCTGTTTTAGCCACCACGCTGCCACCCAAACCGTACGCCGGGACGAGACCGCGCTTCGCGAAAATTGGAGATCGTCGCCTGACTTCTCTCCAAAATATTGTCGCCTTCCGGTCTCCGGATTTGTATCTTAAACCCAGTGGTTAATAAAGAGTTTTACCCAGGTGTTGAGGCTCTTGCTGACTAACTTCCGACAACCACGTCTGCCATCGACCCACAACGCCCAGGTGGTAGAGGAACTATACAGTCTTCACTGATGCTACAATGGCTCACCACCCATTTGATATCCGTCATACTACGTTGGACAGATACAGTTCCATGATATTTCAGGATTGCAGCCAGATGATGACTGCTTGACCTCCTTAGCAGCCATCTTCAACTGAATTTACGATTGAAGATTAGTAGTGTGTGTTACTATGTTCGTGGCAGTACGTGGGGCAATGTCTCATGCCTAGGTCTTGCCTCGATGACTGTCCTTTGTCGAATCTAGTGCCCTCTTTCAACTCAGCTGCATTTGTGACGCGTTGGTGCATGCTCATTATGGTGTACATAGACCCTCTGTCGAAGTACAAACCCACAGAGCTTTTGATTACAAGAGTTACTCGTTCCCAAGCATTATCACAGCTGAAAGTTGCCATCCCAGTTCATGAGTCATTGTACCAAATCTACTTCTACAGATTTCCTAATGATCGAAGCCAAGATTTCTGCGCAGGAATAATCCATGTGTTGGTCGTGGAGATGCAGTACTCAGCTGAAGGTGACTTAATGGGCAAGTGTGACGATCATGTTCCACACAACTTTCACGTATTGTGCATTTGGCCTGGCCCATGTAGGCTACATGGATACGGCATACTGAAGAATCCAGCTTTATGCAAACCCATACCATACATCATCATGCCAAGAATAACACAAGTGTTATAAGTGGCCGGAAAATTACTTTAACACTATACTTTTCGTTAGGAAACCGACATCTGAATTTGTTAATTAAAGTGCGATTCGAGTTATGGACTACATCGGTATTATTGGTGACCATTAACAAAACTCCACGGCAGATGTCTGTCTCATTGGAAATAATATTTTACAACGAATATGTTTTCTTGGGGTTGTACGTACTATAGCGGTATGAAGAGCATGGCAGTGACTGAACACACGTTTGAATCAGCCGATAACAAGTTTACAGCTAATAGAGTATATTTGTGTATAGAAACTACAGCATCCATTCTTGGATATCTGGCACCATCTACTTACTGCCACGTACTAACGACAGGTTGTATGTTCATCGCGACAAAATGCTGAAAAGTGATACTACATTGGTGACAGTAGTGATCAATATGCGTGTCAAAAGGTAAAAAAGGTACCAGAAATTATTGTAATTCTTCTCCAAATATTCATTATGTTTCCCGGAGAAGCTAAGCAGTCGTTCTTTTGGAGGATTCTTAGGAAATACTGAAGTTAGGTAGACAGAGCTTTTCCCGAATGAGACCACAGTGTTTAAAATCAGTCACGCCGACGCAGTAGAAGATGAGTTCACAGGCATATCCTTTTCCATTCTGCCAAATGCCTGACCTATTCTTCCTTTTTTCCCAAACAGAAAACGTATAGCTAAAAAACGTCCTTTTATTCAGCTGTGATTAGACGGTGCCAAAGTAATAACTATGAACCTACTGTAACAGCAGAGGAAACACGTCGATTTACCACCCCCGAAAAAAGCGACGATCCAACAATACTCATGCAAGGTGATGTGAGTGGCTTTTGGGACTGCCATGATATGGTGCTAAGAAATTAATTTCGTAAGGGCTAAACATTCGTCAAGAAAGGCTGTCAAGATGAAGAGTAGTAAGAAACTGACAAAGAAGGTGTTTTTGCTCCATGAAAAACCCCAGATCATTCTACACGGCATAATTAATTGCACTGCTTCTTTTGGATACTAAAATTTGCCTCCTCTTTTCGGGGATCACAACTGTGGTCTCTGCCAGATCATGCAGCGTTGCAAACAAAGTTTCGTGTTGAAGGCTGAATACGTAGAGGAGTGCTAGCACCATCACAGCTTGATTCCTGCTAGGTGATAATTCAAACTTCATGACTGACGCTAGTATAGAGATTTTAAAATACAATATGTCTATTAGTTAATCAAATCTCCCTCTCTCTTTGTCTCTCTCCCTCTCTCCCTGTCTAGACTGAACCCGAAGAAAATAATCAGTTTTTCAGTTTTTCTAACATCGCAGATAATTTTAAACGCCGCTTCCCAACGGTCCTGTATTTAATGTTCAGAAGCGGCAACAAAGGGATTTCGCTTCCAGGCCTGCTCAGTGAGGCATGCTGCAACTCGCCGTTCCAGCACGGAGAGCCGCGCTGCCCAACTTGCGGTGGAGGGTGCGACTGTGGAGATTGAGCCGGCCGGCAGCGCGACAAACCGCAAAACTGCGGACAGCGCTCACTGCCCAGATTGGCCGCAGAGCGGCGCCCGTGCGCGTCACTGCACACTGCCAGTCTGGCTTACAAGACATCTTGCTTCACTAAATACCGTAAAACCGGGAAACGCTTTTAGCAATTTTCGTTACGTACCCTTAAACAAATATGCACTGCGATATTTAATGACCATATAAATAGAATTGTATAGCAGTTATCGCTTTATTTTTGAAGACATAAACATCTATGAGCAATGAGATATTTGAAATATGGAATACTACTGATAGAAAGTCGACCCCTGCAGCTCAGGACTAAATTGTGACTTGATGAGTTAGACAGGGAAAGTAGTGTTCAATTCACCTGTCACAATGACACAGAGTCATACATTTGATACAGTTTTCCCCAGTTTTATCACTTTCATTTTATCCTTACACAAAACAATATTTGTTACAAATTTTCCCAATTTGGTGAGAGACATTTCTCTAATGTTCTGACTATTTCATTGAAATGAAATAAGAATGGAAAAAGTAAACTAAACTAAATAACGTAATTAAACAGAACTTTTAGACACTTATTTACTCGTCTTTTCAGAGAACCGTATCAGAAAAGATACAGCTCCCTACACTTACATCTGACACAAAAATTTTACGAAAGCTAATTAGTTCAAGTTTTTAGACATTTATTGGGTTGCTGCATACCTTCGTAGCGTCTTTCCGTAAGTTTAATAAACATAACGACATACACAAAATAGAGACTTTAGTCATCAATAATACACTCTCATTCAATATTTACAACAGTTTGCAAACGCTGGGATAACTTCTCGATTCCGTGACGGCAGAAATCACGTTGTTTTAAGACGAAGAGCTCGTCGACCCTTGTTCGGAGTAAATTTTCGTCCGGAAAAGAAGTTTCTTGAAAGTTTTTCGATAGAGAAAGAGGGAAAGGTGAAGATCTGAGGCCGCAAGGTCATGTAAATAAAGTGAGTGCGGAATGACTTCCAACCCAGCCTCTGCATAGAGCTTCTTGTCACTCTAACGGAATGCGGCAGGCGTTATCGTTGAGGAGCATCACTTCAAAATGGTTCAAATGACTCTGAGCACTATGGGACCTAACATCTGAGGTCATCAGTCCCCTATAACTTAGAACTACTTAAACATAACTAAACTAAGGACAGCACACACATCCATGCCCGAGGCAGGATTCGAACCTGCGACCGCAGCGGTCGCGTGGTTCCAGACTGTAGCGCCTAGAACCGCTCAGCCACTGGCGGCCGGCGCTTCACTACTCCGAGGATATTTACTTCCACGTTACTCATGTAGGCAGCTGTTCTTGATTCAATTTCTGGAATACTTTGTTCGTCTTCTTTTGTGAAAGCATTTCAGAAGGCTGTGTTAAGTAGCTCCGCTTTCGCTGCACTGTTTTCGATAGTATCTCCATTGCTATAGCGCAGAGAAGGCATTGATTGCGTCTTGCCGCTAGCATACTTCACATACGACCAGAATCTCTTTGGATTTTCTCACAAGTTTAAGGACAAAGTTTTGATGTGGAAACTAATGTAAGCACCTTGCGTTGAAGTCCGCGCTAAATTTCAAACTTCTGTACAAGATCGCCAATCTTGGGGATTTTGCGTCTGTTTGAATTCGGAATTTTTTTTTCCGTTGTTTCTACAACAGTGTTCTGACCCGTTTGTGTACCAAGGAAGATCAGCTCTGTCGTTTGTTAATATATTTGGTATAGATCTCTCAATTGCTGCCGATACCATTTCTTTGAATTTAACTATATCTGGCCTACACTTGTATTGTTAATTTGGAAGGAGTGGAGATTGTCTCTTAGGAGGGCGTCAAGTGAATTCTTATCGTTTTTTTTGAATATATATATATATATTTCGTTTATTTTTGGAGGATTTGGGGTCTATAATATCAAATCTCCCTACGCCAACCCTGTGTTCACTAATCCCTGTATCAGTTTAGACGCTTGTTATTAACTCAGGATACTTTGTTGCTAAGAGGTCAAGTGTGTTTACTATTCGCGTGGGCTCATGAACTAACTGCTCGAAATAATTTTCAGAGTTGCGTCTTGCACAATTTCGGATGACGTTTTATGCGTACCACCGGAATTAAGCATGTATTTTCGTCAACATATGGAAGGTAATTTAAAGTCATGACCAACTATAACGTATGAGTCGGGTA
This sequence comes from Schistocerca cancellata, assembly GCF_023864275.1. Lineage (NCBI taxonomy): Eukaryota > Metazoa > Arthropoda > Insecta > Orthoptera > Acrididae > Schistocerca > Schistocerca cancellata. The sequence goes on from NC_064629.1 coordinate 577,710,815, forward strand.
CGTGTTTCAAATCAGACATAAGTTTTCTTTGATCCTTTCAGCAATTGAATCATCTGACTTGGGAGGTCGCTAAAAGGATCCCATTATCACTTTTTTCCGGCTGCTAAGAATGATTTCTGCCCATACTAACTCACAGGAACTACCTACTTCAATTTCGCGACAAGATAAACTACTTGGAACAGCAACAAACAGGCCACCGCCAACGTGTTCAGCATATCCTTTCGGAACACCGCTAGGTTCTTCGCAAAAATTTCGGCTGGGCTTATCTCCGGCTTTAGCCAGATTTCAGTGTCTATAACGACTTGAGCATCAGTGCTTTCTATTAGCACTTGGAGCTCTGGTACTTTCCCAACACAGCTACGACAGTTCACAACTGTTATACCGATGGTTCCTGTATATACGTTTTTCCTGTGTTCAGCGTACACCCTTTGTGACTGGAGCCCTTTTTGTGTTTTCCCGAGACCCTCTAACATAAAAAACTGCCCAGTCCACGCCACATAGCTCCTGATACACGTCTAGCTGCCTCCTGCTTATAGTGGACTCCCGACCTATTCAGCGGAACCCGAAACCCAACCACCCTTTATCGCAAGCTGAGGAGTCTGCAGCCTACACGGTCACAGAACGGTCAGACCCTCTAATTCAGACCCTCCACTCGGCTCTGTACCAGAGGTCAACAATTGGCCCTGTCGACCATGCTGCAAATGGTCAGCTCTGTTTTCATCTCGTAAGCAAGACTGGCAGCCTTTACAACTTCTGTTAGCCACTCGAAACCAGAGAGAATCTCTACTGATCCAAAGTGTCACACATCCCTCTTAGCGACGTGAACAACCACCTGCAGGTGGCTGCACCCTATGCTCTTCATGGCATCCGGGAGGATCCGTTCCACATCCGGAGTGACTCCACCCGGTACGCACACGGAGTGCACATTGGTTTTCTTTCACATCTTCGCAGCCATCTCCCCAAGGGGCCCCATAATGCTCCTAACGTTGAAGCTCCCAACTATCAATAATCCCACACTATGTGATTGTCTGGATCTTCCAGGCTGAGAGGTTTCCTCTGAAAGAGGACAGGTGACGGTATGTGACTGAGCAAGCCACAGACAGCACCTGGAACCTGTTTGTCACACTAACTGGGGAGGCCTTACGTGTGGTTCCCTGGGAAGACTTTCGCCACCTGCTACGCCCCAGGGCGACCTCCAACTCGACCACAGGTAAGCCGTTAACCTCTGTGCGAGCAATAGCTGGGCTGCCGCCAGTGAGGGCTCATCAGAGGACTCCCACGAGCTGGACGACCGTTGGATCTCCACGGCCGGCCCACAACAGTGGCGCCAGTCCACTAAAGCCTCAGACTGTGTAACCGAAGCCATCAGAGACTGGAGTTGATGTAACGCGCCGACTGGCGGGACTCAAGATCTAACCCAAACCGAAAATAGATGGCATTATGCCACTGAGGTATGGCTTCCAGCCACGCAGAAGTGCTTGAACGAACCAATCGACTACTGCAGCAAGATTTAGGTTCAGTTTTTGTATTTACAGTCTATGTTATGACTGTGGATCGCCATCCGATCACAGAAGATTCCAGTAACAGCCGAGCACCCGGCAAACACTTGAAGCCGAGCTTGTACAGTAGTTGCACTCTTAGACAACAAATTGAGGACAGATCAACCCTTTGGTGATTAGCAACTGCAACGATAATAAACACTGACAAGACAGCAGACTCAAATTCTAGATAATAACAAACAGCATTTATCCTATACGCAGATTTCGAGGTCGTACAGCAATGCTACAACACCACAAATAGATACACCGAAATATCCAAATTAAGTTGACAATCGCTATCTATCAGCAATGACGAGACTAGCAGAATACAGCGACAACACACGTTATCTTACTATCGTCAAAAACAAGACACCAAAATTATTTCAATATGATACCTGTTTATATTATTTCAAGCTAGATCGTAAATCCAGCTTGCAATTGTCCTCACAGCTGACAACTTTCTTCCAACGCACAACTATCTCTCTGGAACCGCCTTGTATTTTTTTAATAACTTTTAACATTCATCTCAATTATGGAGTCAGTGCAAAGACCGATTCATATTAATATCGTACTTGGACAACGTTTATACCGGAATAAAGGTAACTGAAGCGATAATTCTATTTCTTTCTGTGTAGTCTAACGTTGCTAGGTAAACAGTGATACATAATGTATTTCACAGATTAACCACTACACCTTTGTGAGTGTGATCGCTGACTTTTCGTAGCAACTTCAAATGACTTCGGTTCTGGTTTTCACTCACTTAGAGCTTTTCTTACGTAAATTTAATCTTGTTAGCTTTTATTAGTATTGGACTCTTGTGTCGTTTGCGTGTACCAACGCAATTAAGTGACTTTCACTGATACCAAAACTTCCTAATACTGACTCGAGATTATGTTACGCAAATAGGTAGTAAAATCTCTGAAACTTAAATATTTGCTTTCGTCGTTTTGTAAGAGTTTCTACTGATTCACCTTTACGTAATAATACTGTCTTCATACATTATTCATCACTCAGTTCCAACCAAAATAATTTTCCCTTGCACTTTGAAATTAAATATTCTTCAAACAGGTCACTTTTAGGGTGACACTTAAACTTACAACACAATGAATTACACACAACAGCTACTGAGTAACCAAACGTAAAGTTTTTTTGACCCAAGAAAACTTGTCTTTATTTGGACTTGTATTGAGCTCAATACAAGTTCAAACCTCGTAAGTGATCGAGTGCCAGCAAAGACTACACATCCCCCACAGAAACGGAAATTCAAGAACAAACAAAAATATGAACAAAAAACCTAGGTGCCACCTGCTCTTTTGCCTTGACCTTTATTAACAACTCAAACAAAACTGAGCCTCTTCCGGGGTTAGCACACCGCGACCCCTTGAAGTTCCCCAAATTAAATCAGGCCACTCGTCACTTCTACTAACCAAGTTTTTTGTTTAGTTACGTGTTGCTTGTAAATGGTTCCTTTCTATTCCCGTCACTTACAGACTCAACGTACTGGTGCGAACTCTCATATCAAGGTGAAACATTTCGAATACATGAGCCAATTCTGGACCCTCTGTGTGATCGTGGCATCCAAACAACAACGAAAAATGTGTTCGAGGTTTTCCCTTCTCGATACACAACAGTCACTACCAAACCACTCCCAAAAACCGCTAGCAACCCAATTACCTCTGGGCAGGACGCAACCACTAATCATACAACACGGACAGGATATCGGGCTCTAAAGATTCCCTAAAAATCATCAAATGCAAATCTCTCTTTCTAACACTGTTCACTCTGTATCTATCACAACAAAATAACCACTGCTTCCTCTCGAACTTTCCACAGGATGACAACCAGTCGAGTTCCAAAAAATACAATTTCGCCAACCCAGTGTCTAATCCGCGACTACTTCAAAATCCCGGAACTTACATATATTCCGTAACTCTGCCTTGGAATGAAAACTACAGTCACAGCTACGTCTATCAACAGGGGCCTAACGACAGAGTTCTGACACTGTCTCCGTAAACTGTACAAAATACTACTCTGGCTTCACCAGCCAAACTCCTTCACCTCCCCCAAGCCTTAAACACTAATTGTGGAACCTTTACACAATACGCAGTGGGTTGGTACTATTATATGTCCGAGCTATATCTACCCCGAGATTAACTATATCGGTAAGAGGTCTACTGGGGGGACTAATTATTTTCTGATGTCATACAATGGGAACTATTTACATGAACAAATACGCAACAACACGCCAATTTTTTACAGTTAAACTATTATTCCTTCTCTGGAATCAGCGATGGCGAGTTGTCACATGGCTGAAGCTGCGCGCGTTCTCCACCTGTTTTCTCTGCGGCGCGCTCGGGGTATCTAGAAGGTGTTTTATAGCCTTTTAATAAATCATAAACATATGATTACTGTATTCACCAGGTGTTATTGTCTATTTACCAGATCGGATGCTCAGCAATTGTAATGGTGAACGAAATCCGTGCTTTTGACACAGCACACTGAGATCGAAGTGTCACCAACATGGCTCGCATCCGCACACAGCAATCACAGTCCTTATCCATACTACAGACCGTAAAAAACTTAAATACCCGGATAAAAGGACTATCGGCACGTGCTGCGGAACACTACTGTAGATATTGACGACAACGCAGGAACTGTGTCTAATAAATTAGATTAATACATACAGATTCAAAAACCTAACTACCGAATCACTCAGGTGAAACTAAATAATTCACCCCTGATTAGGAACTTGAAGTATGTCACAAAATCGGTTTACTTTCCGGCGCAAACGAAAAGGCGTGAACTGTGGCTATTTGATATTACATTAACACGCAGGAACTCAAGAAACTGATCTATCAAAGCACACAGGTTTCTGGTTAGGAACGAGTAAAAGTCATAAAATCGGTTACTTCGCTGTTGCTGCGTCTGCATCGGCCGGCTGCTGTTGCTTTACTGGCTGACTAACGTCAACAAGCGGTCACTAGCTTTATAAACAAACAAACGACTATCGACTCGCGCTACGGAACACTACTGTTGACCCTTACGAAAACGCATGAACTGTGTCTGACAAATTAGATTAATTGGCAGAGATTCGAAAACCTAACGATCGAAGCACTCGGATGAAACTAAATAATTCGCGCCCGATTAGTGACCTGTAATATGTCACAAAATCGCTCTGTTCCTCCGTGAAATCCACAGCACAGTGGTCAACAGCGCTCAGGCTGATGTGTTCGTTGACGTCAGTAAGGCATTTGACACCGTCCCGCATTGCCGTTAAATGAAAAAAAAATACGAGCTTACGGAATATCGCAGCAGACGTTCGATCGGATTCAAGACCTTCTTGCAGATAGAACTCAACAGAAACAACCACAGGGAAGTGTGATAGGACCGTTGCTGTTGACAATATATGTAAATCATCTAGTAGAAAGCGTCGAATAAGGTTAGGTTAGGTTAGTGTTGTTTAACGTCCCGTCGACAACGAGGTCATTAGAGACGGAGCGCTAGCTCGGGTTAGGGAAGGATGGGGAAGGAAATCGGCCGTGCCCTTTGAAAGGAACCATCCCGGCATTTGCCTGAAACGATTTAGGGAAATCACGGAAAACCTAAATCAGGATGGTTGGAGACGGGATTGAACCGTCCTCCTCCCGAATGCGAGTCCAGTGTCTAACCACTGCGCCACCTCGCTCGGTGGTCGAATAATCTTTAAGGCTGGAATGAGATTTTCACTCTGCAGCGGAGTGTGCGCTGATATGAAACTTCCTGGCAGATTAAAACTGTGTGCCCGACCGAGACTCGAACTCGGGACCTTTGCCTTTCGCGGGCAAGTGCTCTACCAACTGAGCTACCGAAGCACGACTCACGTCCGGTACAGCTTTACTTCTGCCAGTACCTCGTCTCCTACCTTCCAAACTTTACGGAAGCTCTCCCGCGAAACTTGCAGAACTAGCACTCCTGAAAGAAAGGATATTGCGGAGACATGGCTTAGCCACAGCCTGGGGGATGTTTCCAGAATGAGATTTTCACTCTGCAGCGGAGTGTGCGCTGATATGAAACTTCCTGGCGGATTAAAACTGTGTGCCCGACCGAGACTCGAACTCGGGACCTTTGCGCAAAGGTCCCGAGTTAGAGTCTCGGTCGGGCACACAGTTTTAATCTGCCAGGAAGTTTCAATCTTTAAGGCTATTCTCAGATGATGCAGTTGTTTATACCAAAGTAGCAACGCCAGAAGATAGTAAGAATTTGCAAAACGACCTGCAGAGAATTGATGAATGGTGCAAAATAATGGTTCAAATGGCTCTGAGCACTATAGGACTCAACTGCTGAGGTCATCAGTCCCCTAGAAATTAGAACTACTTAAATCTAACTAACCTATGGACATTACACACATCCATGCCCGAGGCAGGATTCGAACCTGCGACCGTAGCGGTCACACGGTTCCAGACTGTAGCGCCTAGAACCGCTCGGCCACTCCGGCCGGCGATGAATGGTGCAGACTCTGGCAGTTGAACCTGAACGTAAATAAATGTAACATATTGCGCATACATAAGAAAAGAAATCCACTACTGTACAGCTACACCGCTAATGAAAACAGCTGGAGACAGCGGCTGCCGTAAAATATCTAGGCGTAACTATCCAGTGCGACCTTAAGTGGAATGACCATATAAAACAGATAGTGGGAAAAGCAGACACAAGACTCTGATTCATCGGAAGAATCTTAAGGAAATGTAACTCATCCACGAAAGAAGTGGCTTATAAGGCTCTTGTTTGCCAGATTCTTCAGTATTGTTCATCTATCTGGGATGCTTATCAGGTAGGACTGGTAGAAGAGATAGAGAAGATCCAACGAAGAGCGGCGCGTTTCGTCACGGGATCGTTTAGCTGGCGAGAGAGCGTTACGGAGATGCTACACAAACTCCACTAGCAGACGTTCCAAGAGAGACGTTGTACATGATGGAGAGACTTACTATTGAAATTTCTGGACTGCACTTTTCAGGAGGAGTCAGACAACATATTACTTATCCCCACATACGTCTCGCGTATTGACCACGAGGAGAAAATTCGCGAAATTAGAGCCAATACAGAGGCTTACCGACAATCATTCTCTCCACGCACTATTCGCGAGCGGAACAGGGTTGGAGGGATCAGATAGTGGTACCGACAGTACCCTCTGCCACATACCATTAGGTGGCTTGTGGAGTATGATGTACATGTAGTTGAAAATCGGTTTACTTTTCGGAGCACACGAAAACGCGAGAACTGTAGCTATTAGATATTAAATTAACACGCAGAAACTCAAGAAACTAAATTATTAATGCACAGATGATGATATAAAATCCCCTCTTGGTTAGGAACTCGTAAAAGTCACAAAATCGGTTACTTCCCTATTGTAATTGCATCGGCCATATAGCCCTCCTTTGTGGTACTACTGAATTTAATTTCACATTTGTGCGTTTTGCTCCGTAAAGAGCAACATGTTGAGTTCTGTTTGCAAGAAAATCCCGTATCAGATAGCAAATCTGGTCCGATACTCGGTAAGCTTGTGTTTTTTCACCAAACAACAATGCGGAGCTGCATAGAATGCCTTCCGGAAAGTAGGGAACACGGCGTTAACGTGAACGCCTTTGCCTACGGCGCTCAGCATCTCATGGACGGACAGAGAGGCAGAGAGAGACAGCTGAGCTTCGCAATATTTCTGTTCGTTGAATCCATTTCGATTTTTATAGAGGAGAATTTTAGTTCTAGAAGAATGTCATAATGCGTGAGAATAAAACGTGTTCCATAATGCTACTAGAGCCAGACGTCTGTGATGTATGCTTGTAAAGCTGCATGGTGGCAACGTAAACACATTACTTGAAATAACACGACGCAGAATACGGTATAACTGCGGTGAATACGTAATGAATGACACATATCTCAGCGATAGCTGCCAGAATCGAAGATAGATCAGCCGACTACTCACGGGGATCGGAAATGTAAAATGTTAATGTGATATTAGTAAAGCGCAGAGGCATCCATGCTGAAGTCCCAGAATTACTAAGGCTTATTAAAGGAAACAATTCCCAATTTTATTGGGAACAGAAAGTTGGTTGAAGCCACAAGTGAACAGAAATGTAGTCGTAAGTTCAGACTAGAATATATAGTGTGCCCATAATTGAAGTTCCAGTTTCAGAACGCTGTAGAAGGAAAACCAATCCTCAGAATGGCGTCATATTTGAACAGCGTTTTATTGGCAGCAGTGGAAATGTCATGGCTAAAAAGAATAAAAAACAAATAAACAAATAAAAGTAAATTAACGAAAATTTCACCGACTTAACTGGAGTCGGCTACAAATAACAGATAAATCGCAGTACGAGGGGTATGGTTTGAGTTGAACATTACGCCATCAGCGCCGCTCACTATGCATGACTGCACAAGTTCGGCATCCAACAGCTGTGGCCCGGTTCGTTAGTATGCCCATGCTTCACGGCATGGTCGTATGGTATCTGATAGGAAAATCAGTATTTAATTGTCCTGAAGCAAAAAACCGCATAAAAAGAAAAGACATTGTTTTCTAATTTTCATGAGACTGCCGTAAGACATGTTCAGTATGCTGTGCACCGTTTTCTGCCACAAGTTGAAATCGAGGAATACCATGTTCCATAACAGACCGAAGTCTGTCAGATGTCACGCTAAGAATGCGTTCGTAATGCGTGCCTTCAATTCAGCTCCATTCGTAATAGGAGCACTGAACAGAACGTCTTTCAGCTTACTCCACAGTCAGGAGTCACACGGATTAAGATCATGTGATCTGGGCGGCCAGGCTGTAGAGAAATGGCACCTGGTAATTCTAGCATTTCCGAAATTCCTCTTCAGCAGCCGCTTCACTGGCTGTGCAATGTGCAGAGGAGCGCCACCTTGCATAAAAATGTTCCTACTCACACATCCACGCTGTCGAAAGGTTGGAACGACTTTGGTGCGCTAAAGACTTTCATAGCGTTCACCAGTGATGGTACAGGTAAGGACCGGCAGCACTCATCTCCTTGAAAAAATAAGGCTCTGCGATAAACGATGCCGTCAACCAGCACCACACACTCTGCTTTGCAGGATTAGGTAGTACCGGCTGACGTGCGTACAAATTTTCAGTTGCTCACATTCTGCAATTCTGCGTATTGACATGCCCTTGGAGTTAGAAATGGGCTTCGCTTGTCCACAGAACGTTACATAGCCATTCATTGCCAACTACCATGAGAGCAAGAAATTCCAGAGCGAACGTTTGTTTTGCTGGCAAGTCAGGAGGAACTTAATAAATCCTTACAATGACTGATTTTCTATGGTTAACAGTGCAGGATGTTTCATAACATTTTATGCACCAGGCTCACAGGCATTCTCAACTTTCGGGCAGTTGCCAGTACACTGCATGTTTGCACACCACCGGTCGACCTCTCCTGCAATGCTGTGGCCACATTTTCGACAGACGTAGGATCAACTTCTTTCCTCCCGCTGTTACACTGCACTTCAAAAGGACCTATCTTTTCGAATTAGCAGACATAGGACCAATGCTGTTTTCCAAATCGTCGAAGAACTTCTGCAGCGCTTCATGTGCTTATTAACCATTCTGGCATAAAAGCTTTCCCAGCAGTGGGCAATACGTCATGGAGACAGTCATGTTGTCACGTTGGGTCCCTGGGACGCGAACTCCGGAAAGGTCGTGCGTCACGCGTCTGTTAGTGTGCACATTCTTATAGCGCTGTCTATTGCTTGAATTTCTGTTGTTATTTTGTTTCTGCTTTTTTTATAACGTTTCCCCTCACGCCAGTAATGTGGTGCTCAAGATTGACGTCATTCTGAGCAGTGGTTCTCTTCTCTTTCTACTGCGTGTTGAATCTGGAACTTTAATTATGGACACCCTGCATACATATTAAACACCACTAGTGGCGACACATTGCAAAATAGTACCGGGTCATGCAACAGGTCAATATTTTGACGTTTTATAAGGTACTAAAAACTATACGAACACAGATTAGACAAAGTGTGTTACAGTACTTAATGATGGTGCAAATACGATAACAGGAAAGATTAATCGATTAATGAAAATATTAAAAGATCGTCTTATACCCAGGGCGGAATGGACGCTCTGTTTACATCATAGTTGTGCCCTTGTCACAAAAACCATGCGAGAAAGTCTCAATCAAATTATTTCTTAAACTGTAAAAATGGTTCATTTGATTAAAATCTGACCGTTACGGAAGAGGCTGCTAAATTATGAGATGAAATGAGTGAAAATAAGAAAATCCCATCTTTTCCAAGAAGTGAAATGGTTATCACGAGGGAAAGTGTTAACTCGGGTGTAGGAATTGCGAGATGAATTAATAATATTTTTCCAGGATAAACAAACGCCATTCTCATTGTTTTTCAGAGTATCGAGTGTATGTTGTTGTTGCCTTCCTTAGCTGATGCATTTCCGCATTTAAACAAATTGAATCAGGATTTCAAGAACACTATAAAAACGTTTCATTTGTAACAGACAAAGTTCATACCTTGATTAAGAAGCTTGATATCTGGACTATTCGGTTTCGAGGCAAAAATTTCTATATGTTATATCTCAACGAACAAGACTTTGTTTCTCGCCACAGCTTATATTGCATAAAGATCTACATCTACATATATACTGCACTAGCCACCAAGCGGTGTGTGGCGGACGGCACTATTCGCGCCAAAGTCATACTTCCTCCCCCCTCCCCCCCTCTGTTCCACTCGCGGATCGGGCGGGCGAGGGATAAACGACTGTATGAACGCCTCAGTACGAGCTCTAATTTCCCTTATCTTTGAATGGTGATCACTGCGCGATTTGAAAGTTGGTGGTAATAATATATGCTCTACATCCTCAGCAAAGATCGGAGCAAGTGAGGAGCCCCTTCCATTTAGCGCATCGTCGATCTGAAAGTGTGTCCCTCACACTTGAAACTTTCTATGAGATGTGTACCGCTCTCGCGATGGCTAGATGTACCAGTCATGAATCTTGCCGCTCTTCTTGGGACCGTCTCAATCTCTTGAATCAGACCTAACTGGTAAGGGTCCCACGCAGACGAACAGTACTGTAAGACTGGACGAAGTAGAGTATTGTAAGCAATTTCCTTTGTTGAAGGACTGCATCGCTTCAGGATTCTACCAATAATCCGCAATCTGGAGTTCGACTTATGCGTTACTTGTGTAATCTGAGCGTTCCATTTGAGATCATTTCGAATAGTAACACCCAGATACTTGACGGATGTTACCGCTTCCAAAGACTAGGCATTTATTTTGTACTCGTACATTAATGGGGATTTTCACTTTGTTATACGCAGTAGGCTACAGTTACTAATATTTAGAGATAACTGCCAGTCATTACACCACGAATTAATTTTCTGCAAATCCTCATTGATTTGTTCACAACTTTGGTGTGATACTACTTTCCTGTAGACTACAGCATCATCGACAAACAGTCTAATGCTGCTGTCAATACCATCAACCAGATCGTTTATGTAAATCGTAAAAAGCGGCGGACCTATTACGCTGCCCTGGGGCACACCTGATGTCACCACTTGTTTTTGTTGAAGTCTCCCCACTCAGGACGACATACTGCTGTCTGTCTGTTAGAAAATTTTCTATCCAACCGCATATGTCATCGGATAGACCGCAAGCGCGCAGTTTTTTGAACAAGCGACAGTGCGGAACTGATGCATTTGTGTGAGCTAAAACCCAGTTGATGACTGTTTTCCGGACGTTAAAAACGATTTCTCGAAGAGGCAGGTAGTGAATCCGTTTGGTGAAAACGTTGTTACCGTCGCTAAGTTACCAGTCGAGATTCGCGGCCAGGTCATCGAAATGTATATCGACAAAACGCTACAACTGCAATTTACATGTGACGATTCAAATAGGTTTTGGCTTGCCCGTCGAAATAAATATGGAAATTTAATCACAATAGCATTGAAAAACATTAATCCGTTTGGTCACATCTTGCCCCTGTTAACAGTAAAATGGTTCAAATGGCTCTGAGGACTATGGGACTTAACTTCTAAGGTAAGTCCCCTAGAACTTAGAACTACTTAAACCTAACTAACCTAAGGACATCACACACACCCATGCCCGAGGCAGGATTCGAACCTGCGACCGTAGCGGTCGCGCGGTTCTAGACTGTAGTGCCTAGAACTGCTCGGCCACCCCGGCCGGCTGTTAAAAGTACTTTTCGTCAATAGTTGCGCTAAAACTAAATACAAGAATCGCCTTTACTCACTCAAAAACAAATTTTTTTCTATTGTTTCTGACGTAGATGCACTTATGGAGAAACAAATGCAACCATCAAATTAATTTCTTTTCCTTACGTGTGCGCTTATTGTAAGTAACATGTTTACAACAAATTATTTATTGTCATGAAACGATTTATTGTTGCTTACAATGTCTGATGACCCCCTTTGATATCACTGCGAACCCAATGGGGGACGCGACTCCCGTGTTGAGAAACAATACCGAATGAGGATTGTTGGAAATAAGTTAATATGTTAGTGAGAGGAATCGGTTAGCTGTAGAGGGACTGATTACGCATGTGGTACCTCTCCATGATAACCATAAAAATATTCATGCAGTATATGTGAAAGGGAGAAGTGGCAGCTCAGACACCATCCAGATCGACAGCACTAAGTGAAGCTGCCGTTAACACAGAGGCGCTTGATAGCTTTTAGCTTCCGTAACGAATTTCCGTGGGGCGAGTGAGAGGCAGGTTAATCTGGGAAGTGTGTCACGGTTTGAGTTAAGTTGGCGGCACGCGGAAGTGCTGGGGTCGGCGCGACAGCGCGCCGCACTCAGGCCGCCTCACGAGCAATGGCGCGCCCTGTCGTTACCCCCTCCCCAGCCTGCTGCTGACCGCCGGCATCCAGCTTCATGTGCTCTCCCCTGTGGAGCCGCGGCCATACACACATTACTAAGAATCAAGGCCTTTCCGAGATACTAAGACTGAACCACTTTGCGACATTCGTTTACAATCGGGAAATTTTTTCTGCACGATGTTTTTCGTACGTCGTCGTGCTGTATGTGTTAGGCATTAAGATTCTTTGAATATTAAAATTATATGCCGGATTAAGACACAGTTATATTCTCTCAGATAGAACAAAAACATATACAGTCACATCGCAGTATGCGATCTGTGCAAACACATAGAGCGACAAATTCACGACTTCCCTGGCTGTATAAACAAGTTTAGTACTTTAGCACTTAGAGAAGTGCAGATATTTCTTCATGCTTCGAGATTACCTTTCTTTAGTTAAGTCAAAGAATACATACCTGGTTAACATACTGTAACGTTAAATCAGTTATCCCTTCCAGATACAACGTATGGAACTGACATATTAATAAAATATAATTGTCACAGAAAAACAGTATCTCCAACATAGTAATCTGAGCCACACAAACACACTAGTGCCTACATACGTAACACTTGTGGCACATATCATGTCGCTGCTTCCTCTTGACACACCCTGTTTCCCTTTAGGTGAAGACTTAGCGGTAACATGGTTCTTTACTTAATTACTGGTCGATACAAGGTGATCGAAAAGTCGCGGGCATCAAAAAATAAATATATGTAAATAAAATTTCATAACCACACACACATAGCTTATAAGACCAGCTCAAAATGGTTGCCGCTTTCAGTCCCCCATGCACGAACTCGTTTCACTATGTTTGAGGCCACTTGGCGGAGAATTTTGATATTGACAATGTTAATCTCCATCGTTATGTTAATATTGTGCCTCTAACACGTGTGGCCTGTTTTTATAGATCCTTACTTTAAGGTATCACCACAAGAAGGCGTCTGGAGACGATAAATAGGGAGAACATGGGTCGTAATCATTTACAAATGAGTTATTCACCAAAAAATTCGTTTAAGATATTAGTTTCTTCATTATATCTACATAAATACTCTGCAGTTCACAGTTAAGTACCTCGCAGAGTGTTCATCGAACCACCTTCAAACTATTTCGTGACTCTTCAGCATTCTAACAGCTCTCGGGGAAAACGAACACTTGAATCTTCTTGTGGGAACTCTGACTTATTTTATTACAATGACCATTATTCCACATGTATGTGAGTGCCAACAAAATAATTTTACGTTCGAGAGAGAAAGTTGCGGACTGAAATGTCATGAGTAGATTCCACCGCAAAGAATAACACATTTGTTTAAATGACTATCACACTAATTTTTGTATAATATCCGTGGCACTCCCTCCTCTATTTCGCGATAATAAAAAACTCGCTGCCCTTCTATCCTATCTGGTGCGGATCCCACACCACGTAGCAATACTCCAGAAGAGAGCAGGGAAGCGTAGTGTAGGCAGTCTTTCTACTAGACCTTTCACCACAACAATATGTGATCGTTCCAATTAACGTTATTCGGAATTGTAATCCTAAGTATTTAGTTGAGTTCATCATCATTACATTTGTGTGATTTATCGTGTAACCGAAATCTGTAGATGCGTGGCAGGGGGCATATCACAGCTACAACAAACAATTGCCTGCAGAAATAAAATGTAATGAAATGGCGTGTGGCCAGGGCCTCCCGTCGGGTAGACCGTTCGCCTGGTGCAAGTCTTTCGATTTGACGCCACTTCGGCGACTTGCGCGTCGATGGGGATGAAATGATGATGATTAGGACAACACAACACCCAGTCCCTGAGGGGAGAAAATCTCCGACCCAGCTGGGAATCGAACCCGGGCCCTTAGGATTGACAGTCCGTCGCGCTGACCACTCAGCTACCGGGGGCGGACGAAATAAAGTGTGCAGTGTCATTACGGTTTGCATTTCTGTCCGTTGTAGTTTTAAAGAAAATAGGGCCCGCTATTCGACGACGCGATACTGCACACCACGCTCCAACTTTCTCGCAGTACAACGTGTTTTCATGAAGACATGTAGATGTTCGGTTGACCAAAATCTTGTTTCTTTCACTATTCACGTAACGCCTCATAAGGGGAGAAGCTCGGGCCATTTCTGCGATTCCATGGGTGTCAACATACGGCCGAAAGTATTGGACACTAAATGGTTTTCTTTAGCCAGCAACTTCAGTTCCTCCTCACCACCAAAATGATATGCACGAAATTTCAACATCCGTATCGCTTTGTCGGCGTTGCCACACGAAGTTGTCTGAAATGGCTCTAAGCACTATGGGAATTAACATCTGAGGTCATCAGTCCCCTAGACTTAGAACTACCTAAACCTAAGGACATCACATACATCCATGCCCGAGGCAGGATTCGAACCTGCGATGGTAACAGCAGCGCGGTTCCGGACTGAAGCGTCTAGAACCGCTCGGCCACAATGGACGGCACATGAGATTGGATAAACCACCTTCTCAATTATTTTGATGATGAGCGCAGCCAGTTTGGCGTCCGGTAGAATGTTTTTTCTCCCGCTCTCTACTTGTCAGCAACTGATTCACATTCCCGGAAACGAGCGTTTAATCCCACTGTTGCTGAATATTGCGGCATTGAGGCATCTGAATATTTCTGACTAAATGCGCCTACACCACGTGCATAAAACAAACAGGTAAAATACTGTCCAACAATGAAAATTCGTTGCATCTGCGAAACGTCATGTTTACCATGCAGTGAACTACGAAGTAATACAGACATAGTGTGAACTGTACCCGGTACATTGGCGTCTTGGCTTGTACTCGGTAACACCTGTGGTACTCTCTTTGGATGGCTGATCGACCTAATGCAGTGTAACTCCGATTTACAGAAACATTATTTTCATGCGTGCTACTCTTCACTCTGAATTCCATAGGCTGAGGAATGTCCCGTTAAATGCATCTTAAATATGTGAGTCCCTCACAGATTAACAAAGTTCAGCGGGCACTGAATTAATCATTACAAGATATTGATAGAGATGTGTTGACATGAGGATGAATGTGCTAAAAAGATGAAAGAAGCCGTACCCATCATGGTATTAACACTAATTAGTTGAGTGAAATGTCCTATTTACACACAGCACAACAAACAATACGATTTGATCTAGGTAATATCCAATAGCAATCACGTTTGTCTAGGCAACGTGAGTGAGAACTAATCTATGTTTCTGTACAGTGGTTTTGCTTTATTGTATTAAGTAAGTTATTGTATTTCGCACGAAACTAGGTTTTGAGGTATCTTTATCTGTTGTTTCGACTGAATTAAATCAGTTACTTTTAAAATCTGTTTCAAGAAGAATCTAAAAACAAGTAATGCAGTACTCTCGTATCCCTGGTTTAGTGGAATTAGCTCATGGAAATTGTCGTCCATTATATCTGATATCTCTCTATGAATAATAGATACTTCTGTCAATAAGTTTACCAAAGTTATTCATAATTTCTAAAAAGAAAACCGAACTGAATGACTAGATAATTGCGAAAATATCTGCAGAATGACTAGGAAGCTCCAGGAAATTTCTTGTTACAATGAAAAGCGTATGTCATTTTATGTCATAACACACTTTTAATATATGAAAAATTCGTATTCAGATATCCATAGATTGTCTACTATCGTTTTTCGAATGTTGAGAGCGATGCAGTCATGAGAATTATATCACAAATTGGAAAATAACTTCCGAAAATAATTTCCGAAAATAATTCTTCGTTTATGGCCAAACCATGCTTCACCATTACCATCAAATTAAAGCAAAAGAGTTCCTCTGTAATTGGGAAAGTTGAGAGCGGTGCAATCATGAGAATTACATCACAAACTGCAAAATAATTTCCGAAAATGATTCTTGGGTTATGGCCAAACCATTATTCGCCGTTACCATCAAAGGCAAGCAGAGAAGTTCCTGTGTAATTGGGAAAGTAGGAGAGATGGACAGGGTAACAGAATTCTTGCTGCAGCCAATAATCTCAAAAGGGAAGTGCACTGCCTGAGGAAGACAGAAATCAGCGTTCGTGTCCTGGTCTGAAACACAGTTTCAAGGGAAATGAGGGAAGGAATATGAGGATTTAAAGTCAATTTTAAGGGATGATTGTTAGAAACTATATAGAAATACGGAATAGATCAGTGATGGGGTTGGGTTGTTTGGGGGAAGAGATTAAACAGCGACCTCATCGGTCTCATCGGATTCGGTAAGGACGGGGAAGGAAGTCGGCCGTGCCCTTTCAAAGGAACCATCCCGGCATTTTCCTGGAGCGATCTGGGTAAATCACGGAAAACCTAAATCAGGATGGCCGGACACGGGATTTAACCGTCGTCCTCCCGAATGCGACTCCAGTGTGTTAACCACTGCGCCGCCTCACTCGGTAAGAGCAACTGTGTCTAATATTATGATGATGTACCCAACGTTATCAACTTAAATTTACATGCGCTAAAGGAAACAGTAATCATGAGTCATATCTAACTGAAAAGCATCTCTGGTTGGGGAATAACAGTGAACTGCTGCAATGAAACTAAAAAGAAGAGCTAAATCATTGCCATGAAATATATGTTTTGACGTGAGCAGATGGACGAAACCTTCATATACCTAGCAAAAGGGTGAGAAAACCGGAAACGATATTTTGTAGCGTGGCAGAATGTATGCGAATGTAATTCTTTGCGGCGACATTATTGAATAAATGATTCGCGGAGTCCTTGCCGCATCAGGTATGTCAGTCTCAAGCTTTCGACGACTGCCTCCCTCGTCATCACCTGGATATGTTTCAGTAGATCTTTAGGTAATTAAGATAGCCGAATTTTGTCATCGAGCCATATGCTACCAGAGATTAAGTCAAGGTCTGTTCCTGAAGGATATTGTCAGCGAAGCTGATTTCGTTAGATGATGGACGACTCACGTCTTTCTCCGTTGCCTTTTGGCATCATCTCTCCTTTTCCGTGCGTGGATGGTTCAAATGGCTCTGAGCACTATGCGACTTAACTTCTGTGGTCATCAGTCGCCTAGAACTTAGAACTAATTAAACCTAACTAACCTAAGGACATCACACACATCCATGCCCGAGGCAGGATTCGAACCTGCGACCGTAGCGGTCACGCGGTTCCCGACTGAAGCGCCTTTAACCGCACGGCCACACCGGCCGGCCCGTGCGTGGATCCCCTTCCCCATTTAATCGGCATATACGGCTGGAAATGGTTTGACTTGTGCCAACTTTTTCGAGGACGGAGGACGTCGAGATTACCTGTAGAACTGCCGTCGATCGACGGTTTCTGGAGTGCTGCTTGGTTCTATCTAAAACCAAGAAGCAGCGGCAGCCAGATGATCTCAAAAATCTCCTGGCTAAAATGAATATATCACAAGACATGGACTCACACGGTTCTTCTTAGGAACCTCCAGCTATAAACTTCGGACATGTCATCAAGTTATGTCATACCACCATTGAAGGCATAAGTAAATAAAAATGCGAAGTCTTACATAAAGTATAACATTGATGTTGTTGTTGCTCAGGAAACGCTTACTGAAAGTATAACATTGATGTTGTTGTTGTTCAGGAAACGCTTACTGAAAATCAAGAGTAACTGAATCAGAGAGGAAAAATTCCTAGCTTTGAATTACTGGGAGCAACGTACCACCGTGCTTACTAAGTGGCAACACAAGTACGTGTGACAGTCAAGAATGCACATCTATGCTCTGTATCTGATCTCAATATCATCCACGAAGTTACAGTAAGAATAGGAGAAATAACACTAATTAATGTATACAAACCTCCAGCTATCTCCTGGCCTCCACAGTTCATCCCGGTATCACAGCACCCGGCCATATATCTCGGAGATTTTAACAGCCACCACGCACAATGGAAGTAAACGGAAAGTGATGGAAATGTTGAAGCCGTAGTAAATCGGGCAGAAGACAATATCTTATATTTGGTGTTTGATGCAAAGGATAAAGGAACGTTCTTTCAGCAGCTTAGAGACAGGAGTATAGTCCCGATCTATGCTTTGTAACAGCTAATGAAAATAAATTACCTCTCAAAAGTTCGCGGTCCTTATTACACGACTTCCCCCACAGCCAACACCATCCAATTATAGTTGCAATAGGAACAAATATCCCACTAGTTTCATCCTTTCCACGACATAGATGGAGCTTCAGAAAAGCAAAGCGGGATGTATTTGCTAAAAATCTGGACGAATGCCGTGGTTGGATGCCCCTAAAAGCAAAAAAGCTATGAGATGTTTGTTGGAGCTGCGATAAGTGCAGCAAAGAAGGCTACCGGAAGCAATACATTCCAGGTTGGAACGAAACTACTGAGAAACAATGTGATTAATTTCTAGAAAGCGTGAACCCGAAATAGCGGGTAACTTACTTCATAAACCCAATACAGCTATGTGAATTAGCTGGACAGAGACTGTTGAGTCACTAAGTTTTCAAACAGCAAGTAGAAAAGCATGGTCATTACTAAGGAAATTGGATGGAAATAAAGTGAAAGCTCCCTGCCGCCGTTGGATAAGCAGCTGCAGCAGCAAGTCGTATACTCCTAGCTCACTCATTTGTTACATAGTTTAATTCTTAATTTCTTTGCGTGTTTTTGGTACTTGCATTGTTTAATTCATAAATTTCGGGCGTATTATAGTATTTGAGAGTTGTAGCATCGCGTTTTAGTACCTGAATAGTGTAAATTCGCGTAGTCGTCTGTCATCTGTTTTTGTTTTGAACGGCCAGTGTCGGTTGGTCACAGTCAGTGTGCTCCCTGCCGCCGTTGGATAAGCAGCTGCAGCAGCAAGTCGTATACTCCTAGCTCACTCATTTGTTACATAGTTTAATTCTTAATTTCTTTGCGTGTTTTTGGTACTTGCATTGTTTAATTCATAAATTTCGGGCGTATTATAGTATTTGAGAGTTGTAGCATCGCGTTTTAGTACCTGAATAGTGTAAATTCGCGTAGTCGTCTGTCATCTGTTTTTGTTTTGAACGGCCAGTGTCGGTTGGTCACAGTCAGTGTGCTCCCTGCCGCCGTTGGATAAGCAGCTGCAGCAGCAAGTCGTATACTCCTAGCTCACTCATTTGTTACATAGTTTAATTCTTAATTTCTTTGCGTGTTTTTGGTACTTGCATTGTTTAATTCATAAATTTCGGGCGTATTATAGTATTTGAGAGTTGTAGCATCACGTTTTAGTACTCGAATAGTGTTAAATCGCGTAGTCTCCTTCCGCCGCCGAGCAGTGTGTCAGCAGTGCACAAGTGGCAGCATTACTGCATTTACTAGGCAATCTTGTATTTTAATAACCGCTTCAATTTTGTGTCGTTTTGTTTGCGCTCTCTGTAGATTAGTTCAGACGTTCTTTGCACAAGTTTTTAGCATGGATAGGAACTGCAACTGCTGTGTTCGGATGCAGGCTGAGTTGGCATCCCTTCGCTCCCAGCTTCAGGCAGTGTTGGCTTCGGTCACACAGCTTGAGGCTGTTGCCAATGGGCATCACTGTGGGGGTCCGGATGGGGGTTTGTCGGGGACGGCCAGCTCGTCCCACGCATCCCCCGATCGGACTACGACTGTGGTTGCCCGGGATACTGCCCGCATTGAGGCTGATCCCTCACCTGTGGTAGAGTGGGAGGTCGTCTCAAGGTGTGGCAGGGGGCGGAAGACATTCCGGAGGGCTGAACGGAAGGCCTCTCCAGTTTGTCTGACGAACCGGTTTCAGGCTATGTCTCAGGCTGATACTGATCTTCAGCCTGACATGGCTGCTTGTCCTGTTCCAGAGGTTGCCCCTCAGTCTGCAAGATCCGGGCAGTCGCAGAGGGTGGGCTTACTGGTAGTTGGGAGCTCCAACGTCAGGCGCGTAATGGGGCCCCTTAGGGATATGGCAGCAAGGGAGGGGAAGAAAACCAAAGTGCACTCCGTGTGCATACCGGGGGGAGTCATTCCAGATGTGGAAAGGGTCCTTCCGGATGCCATGAAGGGTACAGGGTGCACCCATCTGCAGGTGGTCGCTCATGTCGGCACCAATGATGTGTGTCGCTATGGATCGGAGGAAATCCTCTCTGGCTTCCGGCGGCTATCTGATTTGGTGAAGACTTCCAGTCTCGCTAGCGGGATGAAAGCAGAGCTCACCATCTGCAGCATCGTCGACAGGACTGACTGCGGACCTTTGGTACAGAGCCGAGTGGAGGGTCTGAATCAGAGGCTGAGACGGTTCTGCGACCATGTGGGCTGCAGATTCCTCGACTTGCGCCATAGGGTGGTGGGGTTTCGGGTTCCGCTGGATAGGTCAGGAGTCCACTACACGCAACAAGCGGCTACACGGGTAGCAGGGGTTGTGTGGCGTGGGCTGGGCGGTTTTTTAGGTTAGATGGCCTCGGGCAAGTGCAGAAAGGGCAACAGCCTCAACGGGTGCGGGGCAAAGTCAGGACATGCGGGGACCAAGCAGCAATCGGTATTGTAATTGTAAACTGTCGAAGCTGCGTTGGTAAAGTACCGGAACTTCAAGCGCTGATAGAAAGCACCGAAGCTGAAATCGTTATAGGTACAGAAAGCTGGCTGAAGCCAGAGATAAATTCTGCCGAAATTTTTACAAAGGCACAGACGGTGTTTAGAAAGGATAGATTGCATGCAACCGGTGGTGGAGTGTTCGTCGCTATTAGTAGTAGTTTATCCTGTAGTGAAGTAGAAGTGGATAGTTCCTGTGAATTATTATGGGTGGAGGTTACACTCAACAACCGAGCTAGGTTAATAATTGGCTCCTTTTACCGACCCCCCGACTCAGCAGCATTAGTGGCAGAACAACTGAGAGAAAATTTGGAATACATTTCACATAAATTTTCTCAGCATGTTATGGTCTTAGGTGGAGATTTCAATTTACCAGATATAGACTGGGACACTCAGATGTTTAGGACGGGTGGTAGGGACAGAGCATCGAGTGACATTATACTGAGTGCACTATCCGAAAATTACCTCGAGCAATTAAACAGAGAACCGACTCGTGGAGATAACATCTTGGACCTACTGATAACAAACAGACCCGAACTTTTCGACTCTGTAAGTGCAGAACAGGGAATCAGTGATCATAAGGCCGTTGCAGCATCCCTGAATATGGAAGTTAATAGGAATATAAAAAAAGGGAGGAAGGTTTATCTTTTTAGCAAGAGTAATAGAAGGCAGATTTCAGACTACCTAACAGATCAAAACGAAAATTTCTGTTCAGATACTGACAATGTTGAGTGTTTATGGAAAAAGTTCAAGGCAATCGTAAAATGCGTTTTAGACATGTACGTGCCGAGCAAAACTGTGAGGGACGGGAAAAACTCACCGTGGTACAACAACAAAGTTAGGAAACTACTGCGAAAGCTAAGAGAGCTTCACTCCAAGTTTAAACGCAGCCAAAACCTCTCAGACAAACAGAAGCTAAACGATGTCAAAGTTAGCGTAAGGAGGGCTATGCGTGAAGCGTTCAGTGAATTCGAAAGTAAAATACTAGGTACCGACTTGACAGAAAATCCTAGGAAGTTCTGGTCTTACGTTAAATCAGTAAGTGGCTCGAAACATCATGTCCAGACACTCCGGGATGATGATGGCATTGAAACAGAGGATGACAAGCGTAAAGCTGAAATACTAAACACCTTTTTCCAAAGCTGTTTCACAGAGGAAGACCGCACTGCAGTTCCTTCTCTAAATCCTCGCACCAACGAAAAAATGGCTGACATTGAAATAAGTGTCCAAGGAATAGAAAAGCAACTGGAATCACTCAACAGAGGAAAGTGCACTGGACCTGACGGGATACCAATTCGATTCTACACAGAGTACGCGAAAGAACTTGCCCCCCTTCTAACAGCCGTGTACCGCAAGTCTCTAGAGGAACAGAAGGTTCCAAATGATTGGAAAAGAGCACAGGTAGTCCCAGTCTTCAAGAAGGGTCGTCGAGCAGATGCGCAAAACTATAGACCTATCTCTCTGACGTCGATCTGTTGTAGAATTTTAGAACATGTCTTTTGCTCGAGTATCATGTCGTTTTTGGAGACTCAGAATCTACTATGTAGGAATCAACATGGATTCCGGAAACAGCGATCGTGTGAAACCCAACTCGCTTTATTAGTTCATGAGACCCAGAAAATATTAGATACAGGCTCCCAGGTAGATGCCATTTTCCTTGACTTCCGGAAGGCGTTCGATAAAGTTCCGCACTGTCGCCTGATAAACAAAGTAAGAGCCTACGGAATATCAGACCAGCTGTGTGGCTGGATTGAAGAGTTTTTAGCAAACAGAACACAGCATGTTGTTCTCAATGGAGAGACATCTACAGACGTTAAAGTAACCTCTGGCGTGCCACAGGGGAGTGTTATGGGACCATTGCTTTTCACAATATATATAAATGACCTAGTAGATAGTGTCGGAAGTTCCATGCGGCTTTTCGCGGATGATGCTGTAGTATACAGAGAAGTTGCAGCATTAGAAAATTGTAGCGAAATGCAGGAAGATCTGCAGCGGATAGGCACTTGGTGCAGGGAGTGGCAACTGACCCTTAACATAGACAAATGTAATGTATTGCGAATACATAGAAAGAAGGATCCTTTATTGTATGATTATATGATAGCGGAACAAACACTGGTAGCAGTTACTTCTGTAAAATATCTGGGAGTATGCGTGCGGAACGATTTGAAGTGGAATGATCATATAAAATTAATTGTTGGTAAGGCGGGTACCAGGTTGAGATTCATTGGGAGAGTCCTTAGAAAATGTAGTCCATCAACAAAGGAGGTGGCTTACAAAACACTCGTTGGACCTATACTTGAGTATTGCTCATCAGTGTGGGATCCGTACCAGATCGGGTTGACGGAGGAGATAGAGAAGATCCAAAGAAGAGCGGCGCGTTTCGTCACAGGGTTATTTGGTAACCGTGATAGCGTTACGGAGATGTTTAACAAACTCAAGTGGCAGACTCTGCAAGAGAGGCGCTCTGCATCGCGGTGTAGCTTGCTCGCCAGGTTTCGAGAGGGTGCGTTTCTGGATGAGGTATCGAATATATTGCTTCCCCCTACTTATACCTCCCGAGGAGATCACGAATGTAAAATTAGAGAGATTAGAGCGCGCACAGAGGCTTTCAGACAGTCGTTCTTCCCGCGAACCATACGCGACTGGAACAGGAAAGGGAGATAATGACAGTGGCACGTAAAGTGCCCTCCGCCACACACCGTTGGGTGGCTTGCGGAGTATAAATGTAGATGTAGATGTAGAACAGCACTCACATATCATCTAATAGGATTGCATCACATTTGTCGTCAACATCAAGAGCACCAAGGGATACAACTCATACAAGATACATCAGACGTGATCTTAACAATTGTTCAAAATGAACACAAATGAACAATATGAATTCTCAAGCACTTTCTCTATATCTGAAATTTCTGCTGCTCTTAAAACTCTAAAACGCAAAAAGACACCGGGAAGTGACGTAATCCATCCAAAAATTCTTCTGCATAGTGGGATCTACGTAAAAAGACGGTTGGCGGATTTCTTCTCTGACATTGCAATATCTGGTTCAGTCCCACAAAAGATGAAGCCATCAAACATCATAGCAATACTCAAGCCTGGCAAAGCACGAGATTAGCCTAAGAACCACCACCCAATAGGTCTACTGAGCACTGTTTATAAGTTCCTTGAAAGAATTCTATGCAATCGGATTAATCCAGTAATCTTTCAGAACCTTCCTATTGAGAAAGCTGCATACCGACCAGGACTGAGCTGTGCTGCTCAGATATTATCTTTAACAACATTTATTGAAGCAGGATACCAAATGAAGCAGGAAACATGAGTTGCCTTCGTCTATCTAAGTGCAAGGATATAACACAGTTTGGAAGTATGGACTGCTTTATAGATTATTGCTACTTGTTCTATGCTAACGGGCAAAAAAACTAACTGACAACATGTTAATTGGTAGGTCATTTACTGTAACTACAGGAAAAGACACTAGTTGCCCAAAAGTATTTAATAATGACTTACTACAGAGATCCGTCCAAGCTCCTCTCTTGATAATTTACATATATCTGATATCCCTCCAACACAGTCCAAAAAGTTTGCCTACGCAGGCGACTGTGTAATAGCTACCCAACACAAAACTTCTGAAAGAACTGAGGAAATCCTAAATTCTGAGCTGTACATCTTAAGCCACTATTTCCGTAAATGGAGGTTACAACCAAACCTAAATAAAACAGAAGTTTCAAGTTTTCATCTGTCCAATAGGTTAGCACACACAGCCCTCGTTGTCTGTTTTGAAGGAGACAAACTTCATCACAATATGCATCCAAAAAACCTTGGGATCACGAAGATAGGACACTTTCTTTTAAGGAGCCCTTTACACGAACATCTGCTACACTCAAAACCAGAAACAACTTTCTCCATTGATTCTGCGGCTCTCGTTGGGATCAAATGGTTCAAATGGCTCTGAGCACTATGGGACTTAACATCTGAGGTCATCAGTCCCCTAGAACTTACATCTACTTAAACCTAACTAACTTAAGGACATCACACACATCTATGCCCGAGGCAAGATTCGAACCTGCGATCGTAGCGGTCGCGCGGTTCCAGACTGTAGCGCCTAGAACCGCTCAGCCACCCCGGCCGGCCGTTGGGGAACGTCAGCATTCACTCTCTGGGTATCAGCATTCGGTTTGGTGTACTCAGCAGCAGAGTACAGTGCGCCTGTCTGCCTTAATGGACGACACGTAAAAAAGATAGAAGTACAACTTAACATGGCCACGCGCGTTTTTGGTAGGTCAAAATGACCTACTTCCACATACTCGTTGCCAGTCTTGAGCCACATTCCACCTCCTGATATCAAACATAAGAGCGCACTACTGAGTGAATACTAGAAGATCACTAATAACACCGACCTTCCAATAATGGGCGATGTATTCCCTGCTTAGCGAAAACGACTAAGATCAAGACATCCCACTCTCACCATAGTCAGGCCTCTCATGGAAACTGAATTCAGTTCCATCGATGACTGAAAACGTTGCAGGAAGCAAAAGTGTTCCCCACAACGTCTGAAGCTGCATTGTATCCAGAAGAAACCCCCTGGATTCGACCAGCGTCGGTCAGCTCGAACTACCTGGAACGGCATCTGAGCGGGCGATGGATGATGTGCAGACACTCTCTACAAGTGGGTCAAATTCTCATCACCATCATGTGATTGTGGTGCAGAACGACAGACAGTTGCTCATGTTGTGAAGACATGTTCCGCACGTGC
The DNA here is from genome assembly GCF_023864275.1 of Schistocerca cancellata. Classification (NCBI taxonomy): domain Eukaryota; kingdom Metazoa; phylum Arthropoda; class Insecta; order Orthoptera; family Acrididae; genus Schistocerca; species Schistocerca cancellata. The sequence goes on from NC_064629.1 coordinate 577,736,482, forward strand.
CTACAAGGGTCCTTTCAAAGATTTCCTCGCAGCGACGAGTGATGTTACAAAATACACTCCTGGAAATGGAAAAAAGAACACATTGACACCGGTGTGTCAGACCCACCATACTTGCTCCGGACACTGCGAGAGGGCTGTACAAGCAATGATCACACGCACGGCACAGCGGACACACCAGGAACCGCGGTGTTGGCCGTCGAATGGCGCTAGCTGCGCAGCATTTGTGCACCGCCGCCGTCAGTGTCAGCCAGTTTGCCGTGGCATACGGAGCTCCATCGCAGTCTTTAACACTGGTAGCATGCCGCGACAGCGTGGACGTGAACCGTATGTGCAGTTGACGGACTTTGAGCGAGGGCGTATAGTGGGCATGCGGGAGGCCGGGTGGACGTACCGCCGAATTGCTCAACACGTGGGGCGTGAGGTCTCCACAGTACATCGATGTTGTCGCCAGTGGTCGGCGGAAGGTGCACGTGCCCGTCGACCTGGGACCGGACCGCAGCGACGCACGGATGCACGCCAAGACCGTAGGATCCTACGCAGTGCCGTAGGGGACCGCACCGCCACTTCCCAGCAAATTAGGGACACTGTTGCTCCTGGGGTATCGGCGAGGACCATTCGCAACCGTCTCCATGAAGCTGGGCTACGGTCCCGCACACCGTTAGGCCGTCTTCCGCTCACGCCCCAACATCGTGCAGCCCGCCTCTAGTGGTGTCGCGACAGGCGTGAATGGAGGGACGAATGGAGACGTGTCGTCTTCAGCGATGAGAGTCGCTTCTGCCTTGGTGCCAATGATGGTCGTATGCGTGTTTGGCGCCGTGCAGGTGAGCGCCACAATCAGGACTGCATATGACCGAGGCACACAGGGCCAACACCCGGCATCATGGTGTGGGGAGCGATCTCCTACACTGGCCGTACACCACTGGTGATCGCCGAGGGGACACTGAATAGTGCACGGTACATCCAAACCGTCATCGAACCCATCGTTCTACCATTCCTAGACCGGCAAGGGAACTTGCTGTTCCAACAGGACAATGCACGTCCGCATGTATCCCGTGCCACCCAACGTGCTCTAGAAGGTGTAAGTCAACTACCCTGGCCAGCAAGATCTCCGGATCTGTCCCCCATTGAGCATGTTTGGGACTGGATGAAGCGTCGTCTCACGCGGTCTGCACGTCCAGCACGAACGCTGGTCCAACTGAGGCGCCAGGTGGAAATGGCATGGCAAGCCGTTCCACAGGACTACATCCAGCATCTGTACGATCGTCTCCATGGGAGAATAGCAGCCTGCATTGCTGCGAAAGGTGGATATACACTGTACTAGGGCCGACATTGTGCATGCTCTGTTGCCTGTGTCTATGTGCCTGTGGTTCTGTCAGTGTGATAATGTGATGTATCTGACCCCAGGAATGTGTCAATAAAGTTTCCCCTTCCTGGGACAATGAATTCACGGTGTTCTTATTTCAATTTCCAGGAGTGTACATTAAAGACCTTGATATCCATATATAGCTGTTGTTATTTTACGCTGCAGAGCCGTGCATAAATGTTGACGTGAAGTAGTTTTGTAATCTTTGTACACTTATTGCCATACGATAAATGAATAAATGGTTCTGACTGCAAGGGAGCGGGTGGAAGCCGCTGTTCAGATGGAGACAGTAGTTCCGCACACATGGGCACCTCAGTCCGAGAATATTCATTCTCTGCCGAATGTTCGCTTAGGTGGTCTTTGATGCTGGTTAAATCCAGAAGTAGTTGAGGGGGTGGAAAGTGTTGGAGCCTAAAACGAGGACGCTGGTTGTAGCTATCATGCTGGTGGGAAGATTTGTGCCGAGTGTGGTTATATGTGACATGCCCTGTCGGCTGCTGAAGCTGGTTGACGGGTGACGGAGGGCGGGGGAGGGGGGTGGGTGGAGTGTGCTCTATGTCTCCCTGATATCGATTCTTTACTATATGCTCCTGGCTAGCCACAACCTCAAACATTTGCCACCCCTATTGCCTTGCCGACATCGACGTCTTGTGTCTACATGGGGTTACAGCTGGAAGTCGTCAACACCGGGCCAGTATACATGATACTGCGCTATTGTCTATATTCTGCACATTCCTCAATATGCAATGTGAAGGAGCCCCCGTATGTGGTGGCAGAGCGAGGGGGAATTTAAAAACTGGCACTCACATCTGTCCGTGGCTAACAATAAGACACTATCGGTTGCGCTAAGCCGGCCGCGTAAAGAGTACTTGTACCATGCCGCGTTTGCACTTTTATACACGTGCTCCGGCTTACCCCGCTGTGTAGCAGACAACAAACTCCGGAGTTACGGATCACAGCCAGTTTCTTGTGCCACTTCGCACACCTTAATTCTAAATTCGGGTACGGTGAGTCGTTGATTAGCGTCTAAAGGAAAACGAGACGCTTTGCGCCTGTTCAACTATGTATCTGGCCCGCACGGCAAGCAGTAAAGTGCGTCCGTGTTTTAGTAGTGCATGGTGGGCGTATAATGCATCAAGTATTTATAGTTAGTAAGGAACAGCTCCCACTCACTACTGCAGCCACTGTGATACCTTATTGGCAAATTTCGACTGGGGACCAAATAGCGAAGTCTCTCGTGATCGGTGATCAGCTGAAGCGTAGTACCGCAGACACATACATGAAACACCCTATAACTATTTTGACTAAAACTGATATTTTGAAAAACTTGGCTGTAATACGATAAGGTTAAGAAATTATGTTACTGTGCTTATGTACTGGACACAGTGTTTAGTGTTGTTTATATATAATCTTCGTATGTGTAATCCTAACCATTCAGCATATTAGAAATCATTTTAAATAAATTTACTTCTCTTTTCGTTTTTTAAACTAATCCATTGAACTAGGAAAGACATATTTTACTACCCCACATTCCCACAGCATCGGTAACCTAACATCGTTATCACTGTAACGTCTTTGAAACTATTGTTTACGTTACTCGTGCGAAGCTGGGCCACGCTTTGTAAATGTTGATCATGTGTGCTGCCATTAAACAAAAAATGGTTTGGTTTAAAAAATTTTCAAGCGAACTGAACACCACTCAAATGGAGCACATCCACAAAATGTGTTCATTTTGAAATCCATAGCAAAAGCACAAGATGATTTCCTCACACGGGATCATACAGCATGTACGTTTTCACTACATTCCACGTTTTAAGCACTTTAAAACCTGTTTATAAATGCTTTGATAGAGGTTAAAGGAACTAAATCTGTAGTGAAATTAACAAAACTGTGAAAAAAATTCCTGTCTATCCAAGTGCAGCAAATCAATAACGAATACAAAACCAGGTTCCAGAAAGAAAACGACGAAACCTGTCACAACCGTCTGGAGACAGATTTGTAAGAAATCCGATATAAGTCGTGATCTGATTCAAATCAACCTTTCTAAACAATGCTATGGGCTGGTTACTGTTTCAATTACAAACCTAGTACATGAAACAACTTAACGTCGTATATGATAGAGAATGCCTCTTTCATTATTTGCGAGTAATTTCAACATCCTGCATTCAATGTAAATGTCTCTTTAGGCTTTAGATGAAAATGCAATGGGCTGCTCCGTATCATCGATGGAACCAGCGGGTTCAACAGCTAGCGTTACCGTTTGTCAAGATTGAACATGGCTACACAAGGGGCAAGAAGACCCTCTATGAATAGCTGTATGGTCATCAAACCAAACGCTGCGCATAAATAAATAAAAAATATAAAACGCTAAGCTTTTTTAAATTATAAGAAAGCTTTCTGGCGCAGATTTAACCACGAATTTAACTTCTTTTTAGCACAGTTTGCTACGTGGATAAGAAGTTTCGGCCTTACTGAGACTCAATTTTGCATAATAATTAACTTTTCCCAGCAACAACTATAGGTTTATCAATTTGTAAATGACACAGGATAACAAAATTTAACTAACTTTACGTTCATCTTAATTGTTTATTGATATATTTCTTTACGATGCTAATGAATGATATAAAACTACTTTGTCTCTAAATTCAATATATTTGGTGTAATTTCAAAATTTTAACTTTTACTGATATTAAACTAACATGAGTAACTACTGTTTTCATGTAACAGAATAATATATAAAATATTAATAGTTGCAAGCACAGCACTTCACCATTCCATAAGAATATTCTTGAGTTTCGAGAGAACATAAATAATATGAACATCAGAACGGCTTCTCCGTTTGTTTGGTGCTCCTTGGTGAAAACTTTCACTATCTTCTTAACTCACGTATTCCAAATTCTGTCGAAAGAAATTAATATGTTAATACAAGTAGTGTATTTTAATGACATTCTGCATCCAAGGGCATTGTAATTGTTCAAATGGCTCTGAGCACTAGAGGACTTAACTTCTAAGGTCATAAGTCCCCTAGAACGTAGAACTACTTAAACCTAACTAACCTAAGGACATCACACACATCCATGCCCGAGGCAGGATTCGAACCTGCGACCGTAGCGGTCGCGCGGCTCCAGACTGTAGCGCCTAGAACCGCTCGGCCACCCCGGCCGGCCAAGGGCATTGTAGCTTTGAATTAAAACACCTACTTGTTCTACGCAGTTCCCACTTCCTTTCTTGCCTAGAAACCAAATGCGCAAGCATTCTGAATGACTCTCATGCACTACGTTATTCTGGAGTCGTTACATCCTCTAGATCTTTTGACTGTGAAATTTGTGGCCTGACGAAATCCGACCATTCACTTTTGAATCGGATACCTGGGGAACCATTTGTCTTATAAAGTGAAGAGCTGCAGGATTAATAGCCACACATTTAATGAACTGTTTAATTAGTCTTAATTTAATACGCAGAGGCGGCAAAGAAATTTTTCCTTGTGTACAGTCGGCGACAGAATTCGCGAGAGTCTCGTGTCATCTTTATGCAGAACTGCACAGCTTTACTCTCTTTTATACAGCATACAAAAAGCTACCACCATATTGTCTACATGTTTCAAGGTGAAAAAATAGCCGAGCGTTGTCAGACTGGTTTAGATAATGAGATAGACTGTTACTGCTGTTTAATTCATCTCTTATGTTTATTTGCTGTGTTCACAAAACTAATGAAAAAACACTTTTTAATATGCAGTTGCACTAATGCAAATGAATGATAATTTATCATAATAACGTTACCAAAACAGTCTTTTTAATAAAACAAAGTATCTCACAATTTTACGAATTAGTAGGATAACATCCACTTTCACCTTCTAAATGGTCTGTGTCCACATTCAGTCCACAGTCGTACAGAGTAGCATTACCGGTAGGACTAACCCGAAATTATGCAAATGTAGCACTAGAGGTAGATATATAACTAAGAGGTGAAAATCGTGTCTCTAGCTAACTTAGAGCGAATAACTAACGCAGTCCTCGCCTCGAAGGGCGAACAGTGGGCCGCTAAGAAGTCATACACATGTAGTAGAAAATGGTTCAAATGGCTCTGAGCACTATGCGACTTAACTTCTGAGGTCATCAGTCGCCTAGAACTTAGAACTAATTAAACCTAACTAACCTAAGGATATCACACACATCCATGCCCGAGGCAGGATTCGAACCTGCGACCGTAGCGGTCACTCGGTTCCAGACTGTAGCGCCTAGAACCGTACGGCCACTCCGGCCGGCTACCTGTAGTAGACCCCGCTCCCTTCTTGACCTAATGAGACCTGAGATGGAGAATTAGAGATTCACATAGCAAGACACGCTTCAGTTTCTGTTGGAACGAGCTTCCTTGACTCAAAAACATAAATTTGTCAGTCCTTTTTCATCCTTTAAGAGAAAAACTTTCAGAATATTTCACTTGAAAGAGAAGAGGTTATTAAGTGAATTTACCAGGATAATCCTGAAACACTTCAGGAAGTAAGCAATTCCCGATATCACAAAAAATATGATTGTGCAGAAACAGAATAGAACTTATGGCTGGCTCTGAAGATGGTGCGCAAACATTCTATGCTGCTGACTTGCTTGGTTTAATCCCGTGCACATGAACTGTCATTTTCTTGTAAACCATTGTGTGTTTGCGCTTCAGTCTGGAACCGCGCGACTGCTACGGTCGCAGGTTCGAATCCTGCCTCGGGCATGGATGTGTGTGATGTCCTTAGGTTAGTTAGGTTTAAGTAGTTCTAAGTTCTAGGGGACTGATGACCTTAGAAGTTAAGTCCCATAGTGCTCAGAGCCATTGTGTGTTTGTACCTAAGACACTCCTTTCACCAAGCGAATTTTTGACTGTGTCAGAGAGCGACCCATAGCGGTTTCACCTTGTCAGCCACTCTTCCCGCTGAAACTGGAGTGTGCTAGCTGGACGTTATGTGGAGGCTGGAATCTATGAGTGTTTCCGATTGAGTACTACATATTTGGAACTTACGTGAAAATAATCCAACTGCTACACAGATGATGATGATATAAAACTGATCACTTGTTTACCCTTATCCTTACCTTGTCATTCAAGGTGAGTTTCGTCAGCTGTATCTAAACCATATCGTTAGTACGAAGGCGAAGGAAATTGATTTGATTCCAAATAAAAAAATTTCCAGTAATGGTACAATTGCGTCACATACTGGGATCGCATGCTGCATCACATACGGACTGCAATGAAGACAGTAACGGGTGGCGGACTCCCACAGCTGCAACCTCGAGTTATCGCAGTAGTGTCTAAAACAACTAAACTAGATGTTTAGTGACACGTATTTGGCGTTTGTTGGCTATGTAGGAGACATTTCAGATTGAGGATACTTAAGGAAGTAATGATTTACGTTTGATTTCGAAAAGTTCAAAGTTTCCAAGCTGCTCCATGATGATGTAAGGAGTAAAGTGTCTAGTATCCACATCTGTTTGCCATTCTTGTTTTGCCCTATTTATGTGTCCCTCAACTGTTAGTTAAACAAGAGCTGATAACCTATGATATCAGAAGATATGTTGATGTCATGTGCACACGATCTATCTTAAAAACGTTATTAAGTCTTTCCAGTAGTCTCTAGGATGCAACGAAATTACAGTTAGTGTTGTCCACTGAGTCAGATTCGTCCTCAAGTACTGTATTAGTTAACACAGCATGCTCTTTTAACAGTTACACTTCGATAATTCTCATATGAAACTTTTGATAGCCAAGAGGCTTCGTTTTTGTGAAATAACTGGGAAATAAACTACGATATTATGATACTTTTCATCCCTTTGGTTTTTATAGAATTAGTGACAGTTTTGCTTAAGCATGCTGTATTCCAGACATTACTGTCGACACTTTTTGTTCCTTGTTTCACATTCCCATAACAACTACTTCTGCTTTCAACGTATCAGAAGCTACAATTGCTTTTGCACTGCAATCATTCACTTCTTTAATTTTATTTGTCGTCTCTTCTGTCCTATTTATCGATTTGCATTCCTGTTTTGAAACTATATGTTATTCGCAGCTTATGAATTTCCTTTGGGGAAGTTTGGATTCTGTAATCTGTGTTATGATGTATTTTCATTTGTGTTGTTATGAGCTAGAGATAGTCCAATGTAACCAATCATAAGGAAAATGTTTTCAAGTAAATAACATTAAAATGAAGGTTATTTGCTTCCAGCGTTAATAGCGTCTGGTGATGCTAAAAAAGCGAATCATTTGTGGTGAATGACTATTTTGCTTAAGGCATAAAAACGAAAATAGCTACTACAGCCACTGAAGAGGACAGCTATCCAAATAATTTACCCTGTTCCTTATTTATGACGTTCGAGTTGCAGTAATGCCAACAAAACTCAGTGACCTATACTAAGCACTTCTGCTCCGAGTCAATGCGGTGGTAGCTGGCGCTGCTGCACCCTTGAAGCGCGAGATCCCCCAGTGCTAGTCAACTCAAGAACCTTATCGGCTGAGCAAACGTATTCTCCCTACCACTAATTTGATGGAGAACTGGAAATATTGTAAAATACAATTGGAAAACATGTGGCCGTCAGTTTACTTCTTGGAGTGTTTCACAATTATCCTTGTAAGTTCACTCACTATTTTCTTTCCATTTATATTAAATATTCGAAAAGCATCTTACTTAAAGGATGACATGTTGTTGTTGTTGTTGTCTTCAGTCCTGAGACTGGTTTGATGCAGCTCCCCATGCCACTCTATCATGTGCAAGCTTCTTCATCTCCCAGTACTTACTGCAACCTACATCCTTCTGAATCTGCTTAGTGTATTCATCTCTTGGTCTCCCTCTAAGATTTTACCCTCCACGCTGCCCTCCAATGCTAAATTTGTGATCCCTTGATGCCTCAGAACATGTCTTACCAACCGGTCCGTTCTTCTTGTCAAGTTGTGCTACAAAATTCTCTTCTCCCCAATTCTATTCAATACCTCCTCATTAGTTATGTGATCTACCCATCTAATCTTCAGCATTCTTCTGTAGCACCACATTTCGAAAGCTTCTATTCTCTTCTTGTCCAAACTGTTTATTGTCCATGTTTCACTTCCATACATGGCTACACTCCATACAAATACTTTCAGAAACGACTTCCTGACACTTAAATCTATACTTGATGTTAACAAATTTCTCTTCTTCAGAAACGCTTTCCTTTCCATTGCCAGTCTACATTTTATATCCTCTCTACCTCGACCATCATCAATTATTTTGCTCCCCAAATAGCAAAACTCCTTTACTACTTTAAGTGACTCATTTCCTAATCTAATTCCCTCAGCATCACCCGATTTAATTCGACTACATTCCATTATCCTCGTTTTGTTTTTGTTTATGTTCATCTTATATACTCATTTCAAGACGCTGTCCATTCCGTTCAACTGCTCTTCCGAGTCCTTTGCTGTCTCTGACAGAATTACAATGTAATCGGCGAACCTCAGCGTTTTTATTTCTTTTTCATGGACTTTAATACCTACTCGGAATTTTTCTATTGTTTCCTTTACTGCTTGCTCAATATACAGATTAAATAACATCTGGGACAGGCTACAACCTTGTCTCACTCCCTTCCCAACCGCTGCTTCCCTTTCATGCCCCTCGACTATTATAACTGCCATCTGGTTTCTAAACAAATTGTAAATAGCCTTTCGCTCCCGGTATTTAACCCCTGCCACCTTTAGAATTTGAAAGAGAGTATTCCAGTTAACATTGTCAAAAGCTTTCTTTAAGTCTACAAATGCTAGAAATGTAGGTTTGCCTTTCCTTAATCTATTTTCTAAGGTAAGTCGTAGGGTCAGTACTGCCTCACGTGTTCCAACATTTCTGCGGAATCCAAACTGATCTTCACCGAGCTCGGCTTCTACCAGTTTTTCCATTCGTCTGTAAAGAATTCGCGTTAGTATTTTGCAGCCGTGACTTATTAAACTGATAGTTCGGTAATTTTGACATCTGTCAACACCTGCTTTCTTTGGGATAGGAATTATTATATTCTTCTTGAAGTCTGAGGGTATTTCGCTTGTCTCATACATCTTGCTCACCAGATGGTAGAGTTTTGTCAGGACTGGCTCTCCCAAGGCCGTCAGTAGTTCCAATGGAATGTTGTCTACTCCCGGGGCCTTGTTTCGACTCAGGTCTTTCAGTGCTCTGTCAAACTCTTCACGCAGTATCGTATCTCCCGTTTCATCTTCATCTACATCCTCTTTCATTTCCATAATATTGTCCTCAAGTACATCGCCCTTGTATAGACCATCTATATACTACTTTCATCTTTCTGCTTTCCCTTCTTTGCTTAGAACTGAGTTTCCATCTGAGCTCTTGATATTCATACAAGTGGCTCTCTTTTCTCCAAAGGTCTCTTTAATTTTCCTGTAGGCAGTATCTATCTTACCCCTAGTGAGATAACCCTCTACATCCTTACATTTGTCCTCTAGCCATCCCTGCGATTTTGCACTTCCTGTCGATCTCATTTTTAGACGTTTGTATTCCTTTTTGCCTGCTTCATTTACTACGTTTTTATATTTTCTCCTTTCATCAATTAAATTCAATATTTCTTCTGTTATCCAAGGATTTCTACTAGCCCTCGTATTTTTACCTACTTGATCCTCTGCTGCCATTCTTCTTCTACTGTATTTTTCCCCCTTCCTGTCAATTGTTTCCTTATGCCCTCCCTGAAACTCTGTACAACCTCTGGTTTGGTCAGTTTATCCAGGTCCCATCTCCTTAAATTCCCACCTTTTTGCAGTTTCTTCAGTTTTAATCTACAGTTCATAACCAATAGATTGTGGTCAGAGTCCACATCTGCCCCTGGAAATGTCTTACAATTTAAAACCTGGTTCCTAAATCTCTGTCTTACCATTATATAATCTATCTGATACCTTCTAGTATCTCCAGGATTCTTCCATGTATGTGACATAGAGGTAGCAAATTAAATTTTTGAGTCCAGTAAGCCCGTTCAAATGGAATCTGCATCTTACGTCGCCACACACGTTGCTAATTCTTGATCTTAGTCATCATTGGGCAAAAAAGGATGCCATGTATCCTAGCTTAGCAGTACAGCGTTCAGGCTTCAAGGGGAACACATCTTTAGTTATGGGCTCTAAGCTTGCTGGAGACAAGATTTTTACATGTTATCTGAAAGAGCCACTAATAGGCAGCTCCACATTCAGTAAAGAAATCTTAAAAAATTTCTCCACCGTAAGTTTTGTCGCTACCTTGATTTTGTACCCTTCAGATCTAAGGGTGAGAAAATAGCAAAATTTCAAGCTTGTTAACGCCTGCTTTTTCTGTTCCTGCCTATTGTATTGACTTAATAGTGGCACTGAATAGTTTTTAGCTGGGTTTGGTTAGGTATGTACCCCAACTGCTACATTTGCTTACTTATGTTTTGGCTCGTCATGTAGACACAGTTCGTCTAGAAGACAAAAGTGCCTATTATCATACTAATTCGTGACGATTTGGGACTGTTTGTTTTAATAAAAAAAAATTATCGTCACGTTATTATGTTTTGTAATTCCTTTGTATTAGTATCATTCCATATTAAACAGTGTTGTTTCATTAGTTTATAAGTAGAGCAGATAATGTCTCCCACATTATCTGTTACGTCCCAGGACAGTAACAGTGGCGGACACGAAAAAGTCGTTCACGTTCTGCCTTGGCAGCTGCCACAAACCGTACCCCCTGTGTCATGACCAGCAGACTGCCAGCTAGGGGAAAATTCTCAGCGAGTTGCGGCACACGCGATAGCTATCTCAACACGGGGGAACGGCCTAGCTCCCAAGTCTGTAAACTAAATATAATGACATCACTGAAGCCGAGAGATACCGTCATACCAGTGAAAAAGCACAGTTTCGTCAGGAGGGCTACGTACAACGCAACTTTAAGTATTCAGCTGTCGACCCAGCAGAAAAGAGCCTCTGAAAGATGAAGTTGCGAAAGTCTGAAATCACTAGGAGAGCTGACATTGAGGAAACACCAGGACGTAGCCATCCCCACCGCTGCAGAACGCCCGAAGCGCAAACGTATTTATCCCACCTTAACAATTGTCTGGTAGCTGAGTGTTGATTGACGGTGCCCAGCGCTTCGTCTCAGTGCTTGTGTCAAAATCTTCAATCGAATGTGAGGGCAGGCTAGGGAAGTCGAGAGCTGACCATTGTGAGACAGTGAGGTGGACTTGGGGCGAGACTGCAAATTTTCGACGTCAACGAGAGCAGTTTGGAGATCGATACGTAGAGCTGACAGAGTCCTCACGTCTAGGGCCGTCCGTGAGGCAGCAGCCACTACCCGAAGCTGCGCTGTGCTGACGATACTGCAAGCGCAAGCCTGCCTACTGCCCTTGACGAGACGCTACTCCGCCGGCCCGACTGAGATGCGGCGCTTTGAAAACATCTCTGTATTACTGCCTAATAAAATGGTTCAAATGGCTCTGAGCACTATGGGACTTAACATCTGAGGTCATCAGTCCTAACTAACCTAAGGACATCACACACATCCATGCCCGAGTTACTGCCTAATAAATGTTTTGTTATCAATGATGTTTTCTTGGCGCTCTCGGGCGTAGCTAAGTCCTCACCATCGAAACCCGCCCGGCACTCTCCTGACGACTGTAGGACTCTGGGAATACATCGAAACGATCCTGACAATGCTCAGATAGTTTTAGACTTAGCACCTGTAGACAATATGTTGGTAGCACTTCACCTCCATGGATGTTATGCTGTATAAGAAACAGTACAACTGTGCAGTTCGGCATAACGACTAGGCGACAGGTCTCGCGAATTCTGACGCCGATTGTATAAGGGTACTTGAAGTACGCTATTTGTGTCAGGAATTAACTCTTCTCTCACACGCCATTACTTCCTAATATAGTGTTGGATTGTTGCTCTGCTGGCCGGCCGAAGTGGCCGTGCGGTTAAAGGCGCTGCAGTCTGGAACCGCAAGACCGCTACGGTCGCAGGTTCGAATCCTGCCTCGGGCGTGGATGTTTGTGATGTCCTTAGGTTAGTTAGGTTTAACTAGTTCTAAGTTCTAGGGGACTAATGACCTCAGCAGTTGAGTCCCATAGTGCTCAGAGCCATTGTTGCTCTGCTGTCTCAAAGACGAAGAAAACACGAGTATTTTGTGCCTTCTTTTTGATGTTCTAGCAGGAATCTAATAATCTTAGATTCTTTACATAATAATCCAAATAACAGTGGAATAATTTTACACTTGAGTCCTACCTACTGATAACCTATGGTACAGTTATGAGAGAAATTAGTAAAGAAATGAGAGAGTAAAATTTTGCACTTTCGAACAGCCGGTGCTGCTCACTCACGCGCAAGTATCAACAGACGCCAGCCAGAAGCACACATTTCGACACCATTTGTCATCTAGGAAGACAGCAACAACGACCCTCGACAATCTTGTGTGTCACTTCGAGCAAGCTTGAAAGAAAGTGGTTAGAAGAGCACAGACCAAACTGCCTCCGCTACTCTCGTAACATTATGTAAGAGAAACTAGGAAGGACGCAACATCATCTAGGAGAAGAACGACTAAGCAGGAAAGACGCTGTAACAAATTCATTAAACAAATGTAGCGAAACGAAAGACCGCTGACAACTTGAAAAGAGCAGAACCGATTCGATCATTATGAGTGACGTCGTAGAGCAGAACCACTCCTCGACGACATAAATACTTCAACCTCACTAGTTTAGAGCACTCTGTGAGTAGTATCGATGGCGTTCATATCATTCACACTTGATTCTCCGGTTACTGTATGGTAACGTCTTGTGAGTGAGATTGCTCTATTGTTGGTCTTACACTGGCTGCCTCACGAGAAGATCAGTAGTTCGTAGGAACGGAAAGCAATGTCCACTATCCGGTACCGAGGTCAGCACAACAGCCAGCACTGATGGGTAGTCCAGGGGTCCACCAACACGGCTCTGGCCCAGGGCAGAATCTGCCTTAGGACTCTAGCGTCGCACGAGTCTGACGGCCCAACGTACCGAAGGGCCACTTTCAGCATTCAGCACGACATCACAGCATCCGACTTCGCTGTCCACTTAGGGAAAAACACGCGCAGTGATCTTGGAGAGGTTCAGTACTCGCCGAAATGGCATGTGAATCAAATACATACGTCGAGGTGACCGCCATCTCCAAGCAGCATTACCGACGGCGCCTGCCTGCCTACAATAGCCATAAACTTACGAGTGATAACCTAATAGATTTATTTGTCCTGCTGTTCCAGATATTTCCATAAAGTAGATTTATCGTTATCAGCATTTGTAGAACTGAGCGCGAAACGATTTCAGTATTTCCATGACTGACTGTCTTCCATAAAATATTATTGTATGGGCACTAAAGAAACGGCTGTCGTATGCCAGACCAAGTGTCATCATCATCATCATCATCAACACTGTCGTCGCCGTTGTAGTCGTCGTCATCGTGCGCACTGCTCGTAATTACCAAATATGATTAATGTAAATGACATCTCCAAGATGGGCAGCAAAATAAATTTGTCATCACATAAACGGTTTGTCAAAAGTGCAATTAATGAAGGAACGACATAATGTAGTTTTGTATCATATGGCCAACGAACTGATCATCTCAAGAAATAGGACTAGAAACAGTGTTTCATTCTGTTACAGAAACATCCAGCCCCTATAAACAACAATAAGTCAGCGTAAGGCGAGAAGGAAGTTACATGTGGACGGTTTTCACAGAAAGAATAATGCTCATTAAGTCACTGGACATTCTAGAACATGCTTCAAAAATTTTAGAGAACGGACCAGTTTTGTGGAAAGGTGGCTGCGCAAATTTCGTGCGAGTAGGTATCACCAGTTGTGATTGATATAAATAGATTTTGGCAACTATAACTGCGTATTTTATTTTATGTCATTCGAGGCTTCTCGAACGAATATAGGCTGTGCACCGTAGATGAATAAGACCACGTTAGTGGAACCTTCGGTTTGAAATTACGCTATTATTAGCTCATAAATGAGTAGCTTTTGTTACAGAAATTTCGGTAAGTGTCTTCTAAAAGCGTATAATGCAAGTATGCAAAGAATCACAGAACTGCATTTAGTGAACCTTCAAGTAAAAGAAAGTTTTCCTTTATTTGCGGCTAACTGAGAAGACAAGCGACCAACCTGTTGGACGGAGGTGAAGTGGCTATTAATCGTACTTCAGTTCACGTAATCTCACCGCCGGATGAACTCTTCCAGAGGCGGATGCCCGTACTTCATTTAAAATTCCATTTCTCGCCAGTAGACCAGATCTGTGTCAAGAACAGTTTATCCACTTACTGAAAAAGTTTACAGCAGGGTTCCCTCGCTTCCCTTTCTTGCAGAGTTTGTCAAATGCCTTATTTTCCCACAGAATTAAGCATTTTACATCGACTGAAATGGATAAATTTCATATAAACTTTCTACTTACAGTGGATTCTTTGACGCAGCCGTTAAATATGAGCAACTTTCTTATTCCTATGCACGACTTTTTATTAATAAGTATTATGTTCTGATGCTTAGAATCAATAAAACTGCCTGTGAACGGTATGTTTGATTACAATATCCAGTGCAAAAATATGTTTAGAGCATCTGTTGTTAGTTATTACCATCATGGCAGGTTTATATCCTTTACTGTTGTTCATCTTCTTCTAAAGTTTTTTTAGCTACATTTTGTATGCACCCACTGTATATACTAAATGGCTCTGAGCACTATGGGACTCAACTTCTGAGGACATTAGTCCCCTAGAACTTAGAACTAGTTAAACCTAACTAACCTAAACACATCACACACGTCCATGCCCGAGGCAGGATTCGAACCTGCGACCGTAGCGGTCTCGCGGTTCCAGACTGCAGCGCCTAGAACCGCACGGCCACTTATGCCTGCACTGTATATACTCTTGTATGAAGTTTAGGCGTTAGAGCTAAAAGGAGCGAGGAATGTGCTCTAGGCTCAAACATGTTAACAATTGAGCCTCTAGCAGAAACATAATTTGTAGTAATATACCTACAGTTTAGAGGGAAAAGTAATGTAGAAAACATCTTGTCAGGATAACGAACAACAAAGGTAATAGAGAAATTTTAAGATTTTTAAATGACTGTTTACACCACACCATCTTCAGATATCTGTAGCTGCGTTGTACACTTTTATTCCTCGCTCTGAACATGTTTCGGAACAAAGTCTTCGTAGTAACTAAATAGAAGTTTGATAATCAACGTGAACTTCATGACCTCACAATCGTAACATCCGTCAGTGTAATGCAAAGATAGGAAAACGAGTAGGTTAGAGACAAGGTAATTTTCAGACAACGCCTGATGAAAAACCAAGCCACATCACTTTGCTTGAGTAGCCTACAACTTCAAATGCAACTAACTACAGTCACGACGACTGTGAAAATTATCTTTAGCCACTGATATGTTGAGTGCAAAACCTGAAAAAAGTGTTTATAGGACAAAACTGTCTCAAGATTAAAACGACATG
This sequence comes from Schistocerca cancellata, assembly GCF_023864275.1. Classification (NCBI taxonomy): domain Eukaryota; kingdom Metazoa; phylum Arthropoda; class Insecta; order Orthoptera; family Acrididae; genus Schistocerca; species Schistocerca cancellata. The sequence continues at coordinate 577,752,320 of NC_064629.1, forward strand.
TATTGGCTGCGCGGTATGGGTCCTGCAAAAGAAATATACCGATAAGCCAGAACATCTTTACCACTTATCTAATAGCCGGTACGTGCCACATTTGGAACGGGTAACAGCAGCGACGCGTCTAGGCACGGCAGCAGTGAGGGTTTGTTAGATCACTGGAGGAAGTTGGTACCACATCGATACACACAAGTTACCTAATTCCCGCAAATTTCGGGGAGGTGAGCGATGAGCTCTGACGCCACTTTCAATCACATCCCAGATTTGTTCGCTCGGTTTCATATCTGGCGAAATGGCGGCCAGAACATCAATTGCAACTCGCCGCTATATTCCTCGAACCACTCCACAGCATTCCTGTCCTTGTGATATGGCGCATTATCTTGTTGAAAATGCAACTGCCGTCTGGAAACATGATCGTCGTAAAGGGGTGTACGTGGTCTGCAACCAGTGTACGATACTCCTTTGCCATCATGGTGCCTTACACGAGCTCCACTGGACCCATTGAAGCCCACGAGAATGTTCCACAAAGCATAATGGAACCGCCGCCAGCTAGTCTCCGTCCCGCAGAAAAAGTGTGGAGGAACTGTTCCCCTGAAAGACGACGGATTCGCGCCCTCCCATCGGCATGATGAGGAAGGTATCTGGATCCATCAGACTATGCAATCCGCTGCCACTGTGCCAATGCGTCACATACCCATTTCAGTCGTAGTTACCGATGTCATGGTGTTAACATTGGCACATGCATGGGTCTCTACTGCCGAGGCCCATAGTTAGGAGTGTTCGATGCACTGTGTGTTCAGACAAACTTGTACTCTGCCCAGAATTAAAGTCTGATGTTAGTTTCGCCACAGTTCACCGCCTGTCCTGTTCTACCAGTCCGCCTAGCCTACGGCGTTCGACATATGTAATGTGGGATGGCCACGCAACCCCACGACGTCTGCATGTCGTTTCATCTTGGTTTCGCCACATGTTGAAGACACTCGCCACAGTACTGTACAAGTCGTACAGTTTCTGACATGCTCGTGCCGAGCCCCCGGGCCATCACAATCTGCCTTCGGCCAAACTGAGATAGATAGCACGCCTTCCCCATTCTACACTCGGACAGCACGCGCACTGATAGCATAAGCACCGTGCGTGTGTCTGGCTAGCATTGATTCCTCGTCAGATGACGCTGCTATCGCTTGGACGGGTTTATATCGATAGTAGGTGGGTGGTCATAATGTTCTGGCTGGTCAGTTTAACTTGTTACTAATCACACGCAATCACGACTCTCACAGACAACACAAACGTCTGTTCCTCAAGAGATAATGGGCCTTTTTCACCGTTAAACTCCCGCCTCAAACGACGTAAAACGGTAATCAATGTCTTACAAGACTCTGAAGAACATTAACTGGAAGCCCGCATACTTCATATTTTATTCGATGGTGAATTTGCGACTCTGATGACCATTAAAACTATAACACCAGGAAGGATAGCAAATAACCAAGTTTTTTGCGTATACACTATCGTAGTAAAAGTACATGGATTAATTTTTCGTGAACTTTAGGTACAGAATACCGGGTGATAAATTTTTTACACAGAGCTGCACCTCTGATATTAACAATGGCGTTAACTCAGCAGTTCATCAAGTCAAAAGAATGCTGGAAAACAACCGCAAGTACGCAATTCAAGTTGGTTCAACTAAGTGCCAGAGTTCCACGGCTACCAGTGACCAAAAGTCTTCAGTGAGCGAGAGATTTGTAGAACGTACTGGTCAGGGTACCAGCACATGATCTCATAAGCAAGTTGGAAAATCATATCTACTGTGTTTTCAAAGCTATTTTTTCAAAATATATGACTTTCGGTCTCTGAGTCAGTTGTGTCATATGGTTTTTATGTTGAGTTTTATATTTACTACACATTAAAATTTATTCATAGTTTTTTGCACACACCACCACTGCTGTCAATATGACTTCAATCTTAATTTCTTTTTGTTCCTTGAACAGAATAGTTATGAAAATTGAATCATTACGGCTACAATTAACAAATGTAATGTATGTTTTTATGTTAGTTCGTGAATACACATGGAAATGAATCCCGTCTAAATTACTCGGTGTCTATACGACTCCAATGGTACTCAGAGAGAAAAAAAAAGACTTGGCAGTAGGAGAATTAATATGGGCTGTGTCCACGCTTCGCCTTTATGGCGGTTTTAAGTCAGTTGGGGACACTTTCACTGACGTCTCTGAATGTGTTTGGAAGAATGTGAGCCCATTCTTACTCAAGAACGAAAACAGGGCAGGTACTGATGTTGGACGCAGGGATCTGAAGCGAGGTTGACTAACTCATCCCAAATGTGCTCCTTTGTTTTCGGGTAGGGACTATGGGATGGTCAGTTCAGTTCAGTAATGTTGTCATCAAAAAATGGTTCAAATGGCTCTGAGCACTATGGGACTCAACTGCTGAGGTCATTAGTCCCCTAGAACTTAGAACTAGTTAAACCTAACTAACCTAAGGACATCACAAACATCCATGCCCGAGGTAGGATTCGAACCTGCGACCGTAGCGGTCTTGCGGTTCCAGGCTGCAGCGCCTTTAACCGCACGGCCACTTCGGCCGGCAATGTTGTCATCCACAAAGTATTGCCTTACTGGTGATCCTTCATGAGAGAGTGCATTTTTATGCTGATACAATCCCTCGTCGTCTCCGAACTGTACCTCTACTATGCACTTTACAAAATGCTGTAAAATGTGTTCATATTTTTCTTCATTTCTTCTTTTCTTAAACGCATTCTTCAGGCAGTCATCAGACTCAAATCTTTCTATAGGATTGGCACAGGGTACAGAGTGATTCATCATTCCAAACCACTCGTTTCCACTGTCTAGTGGCAGAGCTTTTTATACCACCTCAAGCGTCGCTTAGCGTTGACCACAGAACTGTGTAGCTCGACCATAGCATCCTATCTGTTTTAACTCCCTACTTTCAGTCACTGAGGTACCTGGTTTGGTGGCATCACTTTGGAACTTACGAGTGACTCCTCCTGCTGATATAATGCAATTTTTTCAGCCACCATCCCCAATGCTCGACTGTCCCTATCCGCCAGTACAGGAGATCTGGCTGGTCTTGGTTTATCTGTGGTTGTTCCTTCGCGTTTGTACTTCACAGTCGCATCGCCGACAGTGGATTTTGGCAGCTTCAGAGAGATTGAAATGTCGCTGATGGGTTTGTTACTCAGGTGACATCCAATGACTAGTGCACGAAGTCGCTGAACTCTCCTGACCGATCCATTCTGCTGTTAAGGGACCCGGAACGTCCTATACCTCCAATGTTAAATGTAAGGAACATTTTCTTATGAACTATTAACACCAGAATGATGATACTTTTACAGTATAATATTACATATATTTAATACCATGTACCATGTGGATTTTAATTTATTGGTGTTTCTTGGGAAGATATTAATTATTTTGTTACTGAAAATAATTGACATTTTTTGGCATAGTATCTTTGAAATAAAATCTGTTATCAATTATGTATCACACAAAGGCTATGATACAAGGTGTATATTGGCACTGTTTACATTCCTTGCAAATTTTATACCTTTATCTCTAATAGTTTATCAGAAAATGTTCCTTATATGGCAAGAAAGTGAACTTGTGGAAAAAGAATTTCAAAGTTTCACTAACATTTTAGTGGAGTCCAGCACCATAAGAGGGGTTTTCACTGTTACTAGACATCTCCCCACCTAGCCTTCTTTTCACGCCTTTCATTCTTTGTCTGGCTTGCCTCTCACACTCCTTTTATTTCCTTTCGGCATCCCGTTTCCTCTCATTGTCTATCGACATCATTGCACTCACCATGTACTTTCCGGGCATCACATCCAACTTCTGCAGCAAATTGCACTTTATAATGTTACCTTTGTTGTACGTAGCAATGGCATCATATAATCCAAAATGAAGGGTATGAATTTCCACAAACACATTTTTTGGGATTCTGGTCCAAATTACATTATTAACACTCGCATTTTGATTTTGTGTACGTCCATGGAGACATTTCTTCAAAAGTTCAGTTGCAGAAAGATCTCTGAAAATTGGTTTTATAGCCTTCATGACAGTTTCTGGTAGACTGTGATGATGCTTGTATACACGTTCAGATCCCTGATATTTGTTGTACTTGCACCAGGAATTGGGTCCCTGTGGGCATAGTCCATGTAGTGGTTCCTCGTCAGTCGATAAGGTGTGGTAGTAAAGTGCCATTACAGCCTTTTCCATTGCATCAACACTGACTATTTTGCCTTATTGCCAGTCCATAGTCTCTCTGCAATCTGTTGATTACCTCGTCTGTCAATCTTCTAGCTCCACCCAAAGGTTTTCCATCACTGAGTACTTGGCCTTTCATTGTGGTCTTCAGTCGACGCAGCCTTGTTCCCATACGTTTCTGAATGTGACCTATGCACTCCTGTTTAGTAGTGGTAACATCATTTCCATAAGGTTTCAGCTCATATACAGCAGCAAAAGACTTCGAATCACCATCACCCAGGAACTGTAGGTATCTTATCTTGTACCACAGAAGAGAGCGACTGAAAATGTCTTTCACACCGGAAACTTCCATGGCCCCACTAGACCCACTGTAATTCCTTCGACAGTTTTCTGCATGCTCATGCTTCACTCTTTTAGGACACCAAAAGTGCTTGGATTTAATTAAAACATCTATAACTTTTGTAGTATCAGCACTTGTTGCCGTTATTACCCCATTATGTGAAGTGTGCCCGCGCTTCTGCCACGTACCATCTAGTGCGACAGTCAGGTCCCGAGGATTCTGAACATCTGGAATTTCTTCATTCACCGCCACAGCCTCCTCCAGTGCTTCTTTCATGGATTCTTGGGCAATATATTCAACACAGGATCCGACAACCGAGTTATGTTTTGAGAATTTCGTTGGTGGTGGTGGCGGTAGATTCATTACACCGCAAAACATTTGACCGATTGACCTTAGAGCATAAACACATCTAATATTTACACCATAGTACTTGCTTTTCTCACTGTCAGTTTCACCCTGGCCTATTTCGACATATTCTGAGTTCCAAAATGAAACTCTGTAATGACAACTAGTACAATGGAGACAGATTTCTGCTGCAAGTCCTATGTGTCGGTTGACATTTACTGACATACTGAATTTGCAACATTCCTTACACAGTACTGAACTCTCAGTCACCTTTGAGAGCAATGAAATGTTAATAATTTCGTTCACATTATCCTCACTAAACTGCAGTATTTTTCAGTTGATCCATGCAACTTCTTGCTTGTGCTAGAGACAGGAGTAGATTTCACTTCATGAATAACGTCACTATTTTCAGAATCATTTCCCAAGGTCGGAGAAATCGTCACAGTTCCACTAGTGTACCGCGGAGGAGGTTTCTTCCTCTTGTAAACTCTGTTACTAAATCGAGGCATATTTGATAAGTTCCAGTTACGCAATAGAAATACATCACAAATCGTGCAATAACCACCAAATGCTTAATGTAAACAAGAGTATCCAAAGACTACAATACGCAGACAAAACAATTGCCTATCAAATCGTGTTGCCAACATAATATAAACTCTTTGGAAAGACCGGAAGTTTTGAAAAACGATGTTTTCAATGAACATGTACCCATGGAAATTCAATGTCGTGACATGCCCTCTACAGCACATTATTGAAAATAATATTTTCAATACTTGGAATTGAGCTACAGGTAACATTAATATGTCATTTTAAAGAGGAAGATCTATAGTGTTTTATTTCACAATAAACAGAAAACCCTAAATTTCATCATTTTTAGGTTCCGGGTTCCCTTAATACTTCTCTGCTGGCAACACAATGCTGTCTGCTTCCTTTTATACTGGTGGGTCCTCTCTAGTGACATCTATTGATCAAGTCCTCATCACACAGTTGTTCCCATATACTGTACATTGAGCAAGCAGTAAAGGAAACAAAAGAAAAATTCGGAGTAGGGATTAAAATTCATGGAGAAGAAGTAAAAACTTTGAGGTTCGCCGATGACATTGTAATTCTGTCAGAGACAGCAAAGGACTTGGAAGAGCAGTTGAACGGAATGGACAGTGTCTTTAAAGGAGGATATAAGATGAACATCAACAAAAGCAAAACGAGGATAATGGAAAGTAGTTAAATTAAGTCGGGTGATGCTGAGGGAATTAGATTAGGAAATGAGACACTTAAAGTAGTAAAGGAGTTTTGCTATTTAGGGAGTAAAATAACCGATGATGGTCGAAGTAGAGAGGATATAAAATGTAGACTGGCAATGGCAAGGAAAGCGTTTCTCAAGAAGAGAAATTTGTTAACATCGAATATAGATTTAAGTGTCAGGAAGTCGTTTCTGAAAGTATTTGTATGGAGTGTAGCCACGTATGGAAGTGAGACATGGACGATAACTAGTTTGGACAAGAAGAGAATAGAAGCTTTCGAAATGTGGTGCTACAGAAGAATGCTGAAGATAAGGTGGGTAGATCACGTAACTAATGAGGAGGTATTGAATAGGATTGGGGAGAAGAGAAGTTTGTGGCACAACTTGACTAGAAGAAGGGATCGGTTGGTAGGACATGTTCTGAGGCATCGAGGGATCACAAATTTAGCATTGGAGGGCAGCGTGGAGGGTAAAAATCGTAGAGGGAGACCAAGAGATCAATACACTAAGCAGATTCAGAAGGATGTAGGTTGCAGTAGGTACTGGGAGATGAAGAAGCTTGCACAGGATAGAGTAGCATGGAGAGCTGCATCAAACCAGTCTCAGGACTGAAGACCACAACAACAACAACAACTTTTGATTAGATAGTGTACAGACTGACGTACCACAGTGTGATGCACATCACCTCTCTTGTACCGTCTGCCTCTGGACTTTGATTAAAATCTCCGTGAAGCTATCCCGCCTTTACTGAGAAAGGAAGGAAGGGAGCTTAGGGTCTAGTGATTCGTCGACGCCAAGTCATTAAAGACTGAGCACGAACTCTGAAGGAATTTGGTCGTGCATTTTCCAAACAAACCATCCCGGCAATCATCTTACGTGAACTAAAGCTTAAGGAAGAAATGAAATCTGGTTGGCCGGATGGTGATTCTAGCTACTGTCCTCCAGACTATGAGTCCAGATCCTACCCCTTCGCAACTCGCTCAGTGCGTTTACTAAAGGAAAACGTGACGGCACACTCTGCTCTTGCTCGGATCTGCTTTATTCCCTCTGCCAGTATTACCTGGTAACAGTCTCACACTGAAGATAAATAAGTCGGCCGGTGTGGCCACGCGGTTAAAGGCGCTTCAGTCTGGCACCGCGCGACCGCTACGGTCGCAGGTTCGAATCCTGCCTCGGGCATGGATGTGTGTGATGTCCTTAGGTTAGTTAGGTTTAAGCAGTTCTAAGTCTAGGGGACTGATGACCTAAGATGTTAAGTCCCATAGTGCTCAGAGCTATTTGAACCATTTTTGAAGATAAATACTCGAGTATTGGTCGAACCACTTCCTTCGAGGATGGATGAAACTTCCTGACTATTATTCCAATGAACCTCAGTCTATGATCTGCCTTTTCCTCGTTTAGTTTTTTGTGGTCGTTCCACTTACATTACTCCGCACTCATAGTCTCAAACATTTAAAGGCTGTTACTGTTTCCAGTGATTGCTTAGCAGTCTTGCAATCGAACACTAATACGGCTTTATGACAGTTTGCTGCTGGTCATTAAAACTGCAACACCGTGAAGGTGTCATGGAACAACGGTCAAATTGTAAGCAAATTAAATATATTCTTGGAAATGCAAATGATAATCATTACGGCGCAACTGCACAAAATAAGTAGAGTAACGACATCTAAATTCTGCATGAACCGACTACGCAGCGAATTTCTCATTCGGATATAACATTTGAATGGTTGTTTATCAGATGATGGTGATGTTACGAAGAAGTTACTTATTTGGAAGTTACGTCTACCTGTCTGTGTCGGGCTTCGCCAGCGGCAGGGACGAAGCTGTGTTTCATTATTCCGCTATATTGCTGCTAATGTGGTCCGGGAACCCACGACTGTTACACAAATGTGGAATTGGTGGATCCGGCGGGGCCATACACAACGCCATGCAAGACCTCAGTGGCCCCAGAGCCCGAGGAAACACACGTATTGTTCGCTCAGCTGTGCAGGGTCGTACTGCCCAGTCACGTACCCAATCAAGAAATTTGCTGTTTGCTGTTAAACAAGTATGAAAGAGTACAGTGCGACGATGTCAGCGGAACCACGCAGTGTCAGCATGGCGACCACTGTTCAGACGTCCCTTGAGACGACAGCGGAGAGAGGATCGCCAATAACACTGCACAGAGGAGTAGCACCACGTCAACTTTGCAGACCAGCCCCAGTTCGTTGTACGGCATCATGACGAACGGATCCGTATGTGTAGCCCAGAAGAGAGTGAACACTGTCGAACTACAGTCGTGATCGTTATACAGGCCAAGCATCAGGCATGCTGGTACGAGGTGCTACTGGGCACGCATCACGATCACCTGCAGCCATTTGGACAGAAGCCGTTTCCTTCATTGTGGCTAATTTATCAGGCAAATCCTGTTTGATCCCAAGGCAGAGTTTCTGTAACTTAAAGTCCACTACAGTCCAAAGGGATAACACCACATTCAGTGGGATTCCAGTCCCGCGATGTCAATGCTTTGTCTACGAACTTGTCCAGCTCTGCCGGCCTGGGTGACCGAACGGTTGTAGGCGCTACAGTCTGGAACCGCGTGACCACTATGGTCGCAGGTTCGAATCCCGCCTCGGGCATGGATGTGTGTGATGTCCTTAGGTTAGTTAGGTTTAAATATTTCTAAGTTCTAGGGGATTGATGACCTCAGAAGTTAAGTCCCATAACGCTCAGAGCTATTTGAACCGTTGCATTCATCAAGTGTCAAGGCCTGTGAGCTATCCCTGGGGTCTCCGTGACGTTACCTCTTAACAGAATAAGACAAGAACGCAAGTTGGCCGTGTTGTCACCACATGCCTCAATACAGAGGGTGTTCAACTGCGACCCTGGCCAGTGTATTCCCCACCCACTGAAACCATCTGGTCAAGGGTCAGGCTGAGAGACTGGCACGCCACCACTCGGCAGCCGGGTTTGAGCCGCTGTTTCGACCACATTTGGCAGCTCTGTGTTCTATATGCCGCTCCCTCAATACCTCCAAATTATCTTAAAATTTAATTCTGTATTCTTCTTACTAGACTGAATATGTGGATATGGAAAATTTCGTTATTTAATAGCCAGCACTATGCTTGGTGCTACATTGTGCAGCAGGCTGAATATTAGCTCGTATTATTTTCTTTGTATCGTTCTGATTTGATGTGTGTACCATCGAAGCGAGTACCATTTCATTCCTTGTATTAGTGCCGCATTGAAACAGCGCGTAATGCTGAACTGAGTAGGCAGACAGAAACTTTACAATGTTGTCCTCTCATTTTGTGGGGATGACAGGCTGATTATCTATCTCTGCTATAAAACACATGACCTCTTAAAACACACATTCAAAATTGAGTGTATACAATTGGCAGACAGAAGGCATTCACGATGCTTCATTTCTTACTCTTATGTAAACCATCAAAAGAAAATAAGTTGGTGTCTACTTATAAGCGTCCTTTCACCTACTGATGATATTACTGTTATATAAATAATGGAATAAAGTTCTGTGTAAAAGTTAGAACTGAATGAAAAAGAGTACTACCCACAAATATCAGTTCTGAAATCTAAACTGAAACTTTCCAATATAACTGTTCTATGCTTCATATGGTTTGCCATAAATCATGACATGAACGGAAATGTATAAATAGAATTTCGACGCTTCGAATATATATGTGGGACTATCAGCAGCAAGCTGAGTAACAAGAGGAGAAAACATACAGTAAGAAAAATATATAAAATAATGACGCTACAGATTATGATAGATGGGAGTGAGACACCAGTCCTGTACATATTGGCTCAATTAACATCCAAAGAGCGGAAATGAAATTATAGAGAAAAACCAAAGAATACTCTAGGTGAGACAACATCAGTAGCCATGAAATAATAATACAACCAAAAGTCATTAATATTTGAACAAAAATGGAAGAAAATAGAAAGAAATGGAAAAATTATTACAACAGAATGGACAAGAAAAGGTGTTGTAAGCTATTATAAGACTACAGACCGAAAGGACGAAGAGACGATTTGGGACCTGAGAAAGGATAGGAGCACCACTCTGGATGAAGCCCGAACACGCATTCGATCAGTACAGTCAAGCGAAGAAGCCTAGGAATAATAGGACGGTAAATAATAATAGTAAGAAGAAAATCATAAAAATGGCATAACGCTGTCAAGATATAGGTAGGCGGAAAATAGCATGGTCAGTTTCTAAACACACTGCAAGTCAACAGACTGCAGAGAGGGACACATCGTAGGAATATTAGCTTAATTTTGTCAGTCAAACACCTAGTATTACTTTGATTCATAACATGTTCCCCTTGTTGATTACAGCACAAGCAACAAAGATGATGTTAACAAAACTATCGTGGCACAAGAAGGAAAATGGTACTTACGCGATTCCGTACGTTCTTTTGATTTATGAAAAGGAACGGAATGAGGAAAACTTGAAGACTGAACTAGAATGAGGTCCATAAATTGGAGAGTGCGTCGTTATATTGCTGGGCTCCGGTCAGAGGGTACGGCGAAAGTTTTCCGCGAGAAGCGGCCTTCGCATGGCAGTCGTGGCTGGGAGAAGCCATCCGTAACCATGTCGGCGTGTGCGAGGGCGGAAGACTGCGAGACAAGATAGGGAGGGAGATGTGCTAGCCGCTAGCCGCTAGCCCAGTTTCGCTTGGCTGCGCTTTTTGTGCCGTGGCAGCAGCGCCAGCGCCAGAGGTCGCCAGCGACACAAAGGCACCACTAGTGACCTCGCTCCTGTCCTCCAGTCGTCACTCTCCCCCACTGCCGATCTGTCTACTCACCACTGTGGCATCCCCCCCATTCCGCTGGTGTCTGCCTAGGTTTATATTCTCTCATCATTCCGACTTTAGCCATACCCTCGCTTCTACGTAGTGGTTCGGAAGTGAGATACACTGCGCTGTAGCTTATCTCCCTTTGTTACTACAGGGTGTTTCAAAAATGACCGGTATATTTGAAACGGCAATAAAAACTAAACGAGCAGCGATAGAAATACACCGTTTGTTGCAATATGCTTGGGACAACAGTATATTTTCAGGCAGACAAACTTTCGAAATTACAGTAGTTACAATTTTCAACAACAGATGGCGCTGCAAGTGATGTGAAAGATATAGAAGACAACGCAGTCTGTGGGTGCGCCATTCTGTACGTCGTCTTTCTGCTGTAAGCGTGTGCTGTTAACAACGTGCAAGTGTGCTGTAGACAACATGGTTTAGTCCTTAGAACAGAGGATTTTTCTGGTGTTGGAATTCCTCCGCCTAGAACACAGTGTTGTTGCAACAAGACGAAGTTTTCAACGGAGGTTTAATGTAACCAAAGGACCGAAAAGCGATGCAATAAAGGATCTGTTTGAAAAATTTCAACGGACTGGGAACGTGACGGATGAACATGCTGGAAAGGTAGGGCGACCGCATACGGCAACCACAGAGGGCAACGCGCAGCTAGTGCAGCAGGTGATCCAACAGCGGCCTCGGGTTTCCATTCGCCGTGTTGCAGCTGCGGTCCAAATGACGCCAACGTCCACGTATCGCCTCATGCGCCAGAGTTTACACCTCTATCCATACAAAATCCAAACGCGGCAACCCCTCAGCGCCGCTACCATTGCTGCACGAGAGACATTCGCTAACGATATAGTGCACAGGAGTGATGACGGCGATATGCATGTGGGCAGCATTTGGTTTACTGACGAAGGTTATTTTTACCTGGATGGCTTCGTCAATAAACAGAACTGGCGCATATGGGGAACCGAAAAGCCCCATGTTGCAGTCCCATCGTCCCTGCATCCTCAAAAAGTACTGGTCTGGGCTGCCATTTCTTCCAAAGGAATCATTGGCCCATTTTTCAGATCCGAAACGATTACTGCATCACGCTATCTGGACATTCTTCGTGAATTTGTGGCGGTACAAACTGCCTTAGACGACACTGCGAACACCTCGTGGTTTATGCAAGATGGTGCCTGGCCACATCGCACGGCCGACGTCTTTAATTTCCTGAATGAATATTTCGATGATCGTGTGATTGCTTTGGGCTATCCGAAACATGCAGGAGGCGGCGTGGATTGGCCTCCCTATTCGCCAGACATGAACCCCTGTGACTTCTTTCTGTGGGGACACTTGAAAGACCAGGTGTACCGCCAGAATCCAGAAACAATTGAACAGCTGAAGCAGTACATCTCATCTGCATGTGAAGCCATTCCGCCAGACACGTTGTCAAAGGTTTCGGGTAATTTCATTCAGAGACTACGCCATATTATTGCTACGCATGGTGGATATGTGGAAAATATCGTACTATAGAGTTTCCCAGACCGCAGCGCCATCTGTTGTTGAAAATTGTAACTACTGTAATTTCGAAAGTTTGTCTGCCTGAAAATGTACTGTTGTCCCAAGCATATTGCAACAAACGGTGTATTTCTATCGCTGCTCGTTTAGTTTTTATTGCCGTTTCAAATATACCGGTCATTTTTGAAACACCCTGTAAATTTGCACATAGAGCTGTAAAGCAAACTGAGGAAATATTTAGAAACTGAATTAAAGTTCAGAGAGAGTAAATCAAAACTTTAAAGTTCGCCAATGACATTTTAATTCTACCAGAGGCGGCAAAGGATTTGGAAGATCAGGTGCGGATTAGCCGAGCGGCCTAGGGCGCTGCAGTCATGGACTGTGTGGCTGGTCCCGGCGGAGGTTCGAGTCCTCCGTCGGGCACGGGTGTGTGTGTTTGTCCTTAGGATAATTTAGGTTAAGTAGTGTGTAAGTTTAGCGACTGATGACCTTTGCAGTTAAGCTGCATAGGATTTCAGACACATTTGAACATGTTGAAGATCAGGTGCGCCGAATGGATAGCATCTTGAAGAGAGGTTATGAGATGAACAACAACATAATTAAAATAAGGGTAATGGAGTGTAGTGGAATAAAATCGAGCGTTTCTGAGGCTATTAGATTAGGGACTGAAACATTTTAACAAGTACAGGAATCTCGCTATTTGGGAACCAAAATAACTGACTACAGCAGACGTAAAGAGGATGTAAAATGTGCACTGGAAACAGCGAGAAAATATTTCAGAGAAAGAAGAGTATATTAATGTCGAACGTCAATTAGGGTATTTCTTAAGTATTTGTCTACATTGCAGCCTTATATGAGGGGTGATCCGTTTGTGGACGTTGCTGCAGCGTACACTGAAGAGCCAAAGAAACTGGTACACCTGCCTAATATTGTGTAGGGCCTCCGCGAGCAGAAGTGCGGCAGCACAACGTGGGATGGACTCCACTAACGTCTGAAGTAGTGCTGGAGGGAACTGAAACCGTTGATCCTGCAGGGCTGTCCATAAATCCGTAAGAGTACGAAGGGGTGGAGATCTCTTCTGAACAGCAGGTTGCAACGTGTTACGGCGTAAAGTCAGCGCCGGCAGGCCAGTCGGGAACGACAGAAAAGAGAAGGCTATGAGAAGAAGATTAGCTGGCCGACCTCCCTCCAGCACGACAATGCGACAGCAGCGGCCCCTATGTGAACACGACATAAGGCCCACTTCGAGAGCAGTGTCAACGTTAGCCACTTCGTTAGGACTTTCTATGTAGCACAGACTTGTGGTTGCCTATGCTGAAGAAGAGTAATTATTTTGTATGTGCCCTTTGCTTGCAACACATATCAAAGTTAAGTAATTGTAATTGTCTTTTGTAATAAAACTCATTAATACCAGTTGTTTGATTGCTTGTCTAGTGAACCGAGTATGCAGGATTTCTAGGCACAACACAAGGCATCCCAGATATGGTCAATAATGTTCATGTCTAGTTCGTTTGGTAGCCAGAGGAAGTGTTTAAACTCAGAAGACTGTTCCTGGAGCCACTCTGTAGCGATTCTGGATGTGTGGGGTGTCGCATTGTCCTGTTGGAATTGCCCAAGTCTGTAGGAGTGCACAATGGACACGAATGGATGCAGGTGATCAGACAGGATGCTTACGTATATGTCACCGGTCAGAGTCGTATCTACATGTATCAGGGGTCTCATATCACTCCAACTGCACACGCCCCACACCAATTACAGAGCCTCCACCAGCTTGAAGAGTCCCCTGCTGACATGCAGGATCCACGGGTTCATGAGGCTGTCTCCATACCCGTACACGTCCATCCGATCGATGCAATTTGAAATGAGACTCTTCTGACCTGTCAACATGTTTCCAGTCATCAACAGTCCAATGGAGGTGTTGACGAACCCAGGCGAGGCGTAAAGCTTTGTGTCATGCAGTCATCAAGGGTATATGAGTGAGCCTTCGGCTCTGAAAGCCCATATCGATAAGGTTTCGTTGAATGGTTCGCACGCTGACACTTGGTGATCGTCCAGCATTGAAATCTGCAGTAATTTGCGGAAGGATTGCACTTCTATCACGTTGAACGATTCTCTTCTGTCTACGTTGGTCCCGTTCTTGCAGCATCATGAGTCGACTATAACACAACGTTCAGACTCACTTAAATCTTGATAACCTGGCATTGTGGCTTCAGTAACCGATATATTCGTAAATGAATACTCATGCCCATACCAGTTTCTTTGGCGCTTCAGTGTATATGCAACATAGAACGACTCCGAGGTGTGCCTATAAGCGCTAAGTGCTGAAACTTGAACTATGGCGAAGTTGACATCTCGTTGAATCGGGTGTACTGCCGGTGGTCTGCCTTTTTCTAACACAATATTTCGACGTCGTACCTCGGCGTCTTCATCAGGTGCTTCCTGTGACTGAACGACAGGCTGACCGAGTCCCGCATTTATGTCTGGACGGCGTCTGGCGTTCCCTACACCGTCCGCTCCCACTGCGACCGCGTCGGTTGGTCGCCGGATGTTCTGTCTTCCGTCCGCGCCCGATTCCGCTGTTTTCCCCGGTGGCAGCCGTTTCATGGCATACCCCTCTAGGTCCGCGCCCGGCAGGCGCGTTGCTAGCACTGTCGACAGGCCGTGTTTGCTGTTGGTGACTGTTACGACTTTCTCCAGCGCCCCTGTCACTCTTCTGGTCTTGTGTTTTCCTCCGTTGTTTTTGTAATAGGTCCAAAGCCTAGTTCCACGCCGTGCTGAGTTGGTATCCATCTTCCCAGATTATCAAGTTCTCTGCCATGTTGATTTCGATTGATTCAGTGATGATGCTATCCCAAAATTTGGGGTTCTGGGATAAGATCCTGGTTTTATCATAATTCATGGTGTGCTCAGGTTCCAAGCAATGTTCTGCTATGGCCGATTTAGTGGCTTGTCGTAGCATGGTATGCCTCTGGTGCTCTTCGTCCACGGTCCTGGTGGTCTGGCCAATGTAATACATACCACATTCACGTGGTATATGGTAGATACCAGGTTTTCTCCATCCCAGATCATCCTCAACCATTCCAAGAAGCGCCCTGATCTTATTTGGTGGGCAGAACACACTCTTGATATTATGCTTTTTCTGTATTCTGCTGATCTTAGCAGATATAGGTCCTGCATACGGTCGCAAGGCTACCTTCCCGGTCTCTTCTTCTTGTTCTACTCCATCAGTATCAGGTCGTCTGGAGGGATGTAGCGCCTTGCAGATGTTCCTTGTTTAGTATCCGTTGTCTGCGAACACTTGCTGTAGGTGTTCTAACTCTACTGCCAAGCTGTCTGAGTCGGACAGTGTTTTGTCTCGGTGAACAAGTGTTCTCAGCACCCCATTCTTCGCAACGGTATACCCTCTTTATGGACCTTGGGCAATCCATACAATCTAGGTGGTACTGGTGCCTTAGCTTTCAGTTGCTTGACAACCTTCTCAGGCCATCCTGTTCCTTTGAGCAGAGCTCAGGTTTTCCTGTCCACTCTATCGGTGGGGTGACTGTAAGCAGGGTCCTCTAAAAGCTGACTGATCTTCTGGTCATAGTCGGTCTTCAACTTTACGACAGTAGAGTTCCCCTTGTCTGCTAGTAACACCACTACGCTTTCATCTTCCCGTAAACTCTCGAGGGCCATCCTCTCATCTCTTGGAATTTTTTTTTTTGGGTGGACTGGCTTTTATGAGCGCCCTGCACGTCTCTCTCCGAATCTCTTCTGCAACACTTGATGGCAGTGTGTTGACCACTTGCTCCACAGAGCTGATTAAGCTGGAGATTGGCAGGTCTCTAGAAGTGACTTCAAAATTGAGGCCCCTTCTGAGTACTTTTAAGGTGGTATCTTCTAATGGGCGACAAATCAAATTTACCACCTTGCGAGTATCATGTGCCTGTTGCACATTTTTATTCATACGCTCAAATTTTGCCAGTTGTCAAGCTGTAGCGTTGTGTTTAATGCATGCCGCCAGCGACCATGACGTATCTTCCATCCTGTTCCAGTCCTCTGGTGCTAAGTTGTTTTCCAAGTCCAGGTGTAGTCGAAGCAGATCCCTGGAGGTGACGTCCAGTCTGTGCCGCATATTACGGATACTTTCCCTTACCAGGGCCGTACTGGCTAGATGCTTGATTCTGTTAGCAGCCTTACATGTTATAAGCTGTTTAATTTTGGCAAAAACAGGCACCACATCTTCTTGTCTGTAGGAAACTGAGCGCGCTCACCATCCTCTCTTTGCGCAGTCGTAACTTGTCCAGTAACTTCATCTTCTTGCACATTTCCTCCCCGTAGAGTCATGCACTGCAATTTCTTAGACTTTCCCGGCGACCAACCGACATGGTCGCAGCGGGAGCAGACGACGTAGGGAACGCCAGACACCGTCCAGACATAAATACGGGACGCGGTCAGCATGTAGTTCACACCGTCGCAGCCGACTGCAAGGACATCATCATGAAGGCAGGACAACGTACGAACACTCGCCACCTTGGAGGAATAGCTCTTCCGCTTGGACTCCGTCGAACAACAGGGGCCCATATGCCCCTGTCATGCAACAGCAGCAGCGGTCGTTCAGTCACAGGAAGCACCTGGCGAAGACGCCGAGGTACGACGTCCAAATATTGTGTTAGAAAAACGCAGACCACCGACTGTAAACCCGATTCACTGAGATGTCACAAAGTCGCCGGGAAAGTCTAAGAAATTATATGGTGTGATGTTATTATCAAATGCGCTGAGACAGGACCAAGATGCTTTATTGTTTTCCTGGCTGCCCAGGAACAGACATCGGTAGACATCCATCGGAGAATGAAGAATGTGTATGGGACAGCATGTCTGTCGAGAACCACCGTCCGGGAAAACTGCGACAAGGGGAGCTCCTGTTTCATAATTACGCAGGTGCCCATATCGCAAATGTGTTAATGCAGAAGTTATACCAACTCAAATGGGAGAGACTCTATCGCCTGCCCTAGAGTTGCGATCTCCCCCATGTGATTATCATGCTTTTGGCCACTTAGAAAAAGGCCTTGATGGGTCGACGATTATTGCCGGAAAAGGATGTGCAGAATGGTTCAAATGGCTCTGAGCACTATGTGACTTGTCATCTGAGGTGATCAGTCCCCTAGAACTTAGAACTACTTAAATCTGACTAACCTAGGGACATCGCACACATCCATGCCCGAGGCAGGATTCGAACCTGCGACAGTAGCAGTCGCGCGGTTCTGGACTGAAGCGCCTATAACCGTTCGGCCACCGCGGCCGTCCCGGATGTGCAGAAAATAGTTGCAGACTTCTTAACACAGGAGGACATGGTGTTCTGCCAAACGGGTATTTCAACCTGGTGCGTCGGTAGGATGATTGACTCGAAGCTCAAGGCAATTTCGCTAGATTGGCACAGCGATTCTGGACTGTACGGTCATCGAATGGAAACTTTTTGATCTCCCTTTGGACGAATGAAACATAAGGAGCATACAAAGCATCGCTGAAGAGAATAAAAGCGGTCCATATATGTCGTATAGATGAGTACTGGTGAATAGATGCTACAACATATAGCTAATCAAATGTTAGTCAACAGACTTGGGAAGAAAAGAGCTTTATGGAACAACGTAACTAGGTGTCACAGAATAAAAATTTTAAATTTGTGGTAAGATCTTATGGGACCAAACTACTGAGGTCATCGGTCCCTAAGCTTACATACGACTTAATCTAACTTACGCTAAGAACAACACACACACCCATGCCCGTGGGAGGACTCAAACCCCTGACGGGGGGAGCCGCGCGGACCTTGACAAGGCGGCCTAGACCGCGCGGCTACTCTGCGCGGCGTCACAGAATAGTTAATGCATTTATTTAATAAGAGAAATACGTGTGTGTGTGTTTATGAGTCTGTGTGAGTGTGGAATGGAGGTTAGGAGGGGGGAGGGGTAGAGGTGAGTGATTGCTGAGGAAGACTAAGGACTGAAAAGGAACACAGCTGGGTAGAGTAAACTCAACTCTGACGACATACAGGGGTACGTCAACGCATTCAGCTGTAATTCTGTGGTCGGCAGGAGTGGCCGTGCGGTTCTAGGCGCTACAGTTTGGAACCGCGTGACCGCTACGGTCGCAGGTTCGAATCCTGCCTCGGGCATGGATGTGTGTGTTATCTTTAGGTTAGTTAGGTTTAAGTAGTTCTAAGTTCTAGGGGACTTATGACCTCAGCAGTTAAGTCCCATAGTGCTCAGAGCCATTTGAACCATTTGTAATTCTGTGATAGAGTTCATCGATCATAGTGGCTAATGAGTGGTTGCTCATGACAACACTTGACCGGAAGCTTTCTATGGGCGAGAGATCTGCAGAATGTTTGGGTCAGGGCAAAACTCAAAGACACTCTCTATCGGGGTGGATCAGGACAGCACAAATAGTTTATTTTGTTTAATGATAATGTTACACTCTCTATCGGGGTGGATCAGGACAGCACAAATAGTTTATTTTGTTTAATGATAATGTTACGGAGACCTGCAGGATAGGACATAACCACAAGTCCAACACAGAAATTTAAAGGTTGCTGGCCAAATTACCGGCTATGCGGTCGAGAGGCGATCGTTGGTTTACCCAGAGGCACTCCGTACCATCACGTCAGATGTTGCGTCCCTGTGTCGATAAAACTGCAAGCTGACAACATTTGTGTTCCTCAGAGCCTCCAAAAACAGATACGTACATCGTGATGCTAAACGCGGAACGAGAACTCGTCTGAAAAGACAACGTGGTGCCACTAGTGCGTCCAGTAATGTCGAAGGGCATAGCAATGTCAAAGCGCCTTTCTCACCTGTAGCGTCTAAGGAAGCAGCAAGAATGGTCGGCGTGACGACAGTCCGTTATGATACAGACGTCGTCGTACTGTACATGTGGGTATTTGTGTTATTGTAAATCTGTCCATTTTCTGATCAAAGTACGTAAGGGGCTTTATGATAATGCACTGTCGAGCAAATAATATATCCGCCCTCTCGGAAATGAGAAACCTCCCGCGTAATATTTTCTTATTTACGTATTGTTTAGGGCGTTATTCCTACCTTCTCTGTGTGGTTGTGCTGAAATGCTCATCATCTAGGCGCTTCAGTTCGGGACCGCGCTGCTGATACGGTCGCAGGTTCGAATCCTGTCTCGGGCATGGATGTGTGTTATGTCCTTAGGTTGGCTAGGTTTAAGTAGTTCTAAGTCTAGGGGACTGATGATCCCAGATGTTAAGTCCCATAGTGCCTAGAGCCCCCCTTTCTGCTAATCATCTGCATGCTACAATGATGTCATCAGCGTACTTGCAATTGTCAGAGCACTGTCGAGAGGTCTCATACCAGTTTTCGATATGAAGACTGTAGCTATAAACTAAGATGATTTTGAAACTTCCTGGCAGATTAAAACTGTGTGCGGGACCGAGACTCGAACCCGGGACCTTTGCCTGTCACTGTCAAATGCTCTCCCAATTGAGCTAACCAAGCACGATTCACCTCCCGTGCTCACAGCTTTACTTCCGTCAGTACCTCGTCTCGTACCTTACAAACTTCACAGTAGCTCTCCTGCCAGCAAAAGGCAAAGGCCTCGAGTTCGAGTCTCGGTCCGACACACAGTTTTAACCTGCCAGGAAGTTTCATATCAGCGCACACTCTGCTTCAGAGTAAAAAATTTCATCCTGGGTGAGCTTATTTTGATATTCACACGTGTCTCCACATACTATGTCTAAGTTGTTTTCCAGGTCAGCGCATGCGTACGTATTTCATTAATGTCGACCAATTTCAGTATTTTGTCACTTCAATGAAATTCTACGTTTACACTTTGATGTCCAATGCGGGAAGAATATACAACAAAAAAGAAGAACATACAGCAAAATAGGAACTTCTATTTTGCGAAATATGACTAAGTTCAGTATGTGTTCACATACGGTATCTGATCGTAAGCATGTGGCCACATATCGGGAGAAAGAGAGTTGAAATCCACGTCCAACCTTCATGATTTAAGTTTTCCGTGATTCTTCTAGATCTAGTGAAATGTCGGGATGATTCATGTGAAAGTGCACGATCAATTTCGGTCCCAATCCTTGACATAATCCGACTTTGGCTCCATATCTAAAGACCTTGTTGTTGACGGGAATTTAAATCCTAATCTTCCTTCCTCCCTTCCTCCACAAACTGCAGGTTAGATGCCTCATATTTGAAAAGAGCCACAACTACAACTCGACGAACATACAGATTCTGTATTCTTTGACCCATTGAAGACGTACAGCGGCGAGAAGTGACGTTTTGCTATGTACCCGACTCGGAACATCCATGGCATGCGGTTTCCTACGCGATGTTCACTCGGAAACTGGTTGATATGGACCTACAGTCACTGACAGTAGCAATTGCTGTCGGGTTTGAAGCACATTTTCAGTGACAAGCCGTGATCTCGTCTCGAGACTTTGTCTGTTAACAACTTTTGGCGATCACTATTATTACGACGTGTTGTATGGCTGGAAGTGACATACCGTTCCTTGTAGACACGTTGGAGAGTCCGTGTTGATATGCCAACAAATCGAGCAACTTAATTCATGGTGTGGTCATGGACAAGTCGAAACGTAATACACTGTCTAGTCACACTAATGTGACCACCTGTCGAAAACCTGAATTACCACATTTTGCAGCGTGTACCGTTGCGAGATGTGCAGGACAGGATGAGCGTCGGTGAGATTCTGGAAGGTGCTGACACAGATGTGAAGCCATGCGCACTCCAGTGCTGTGGACAGCTGCACTAAGTTTCTGGGATGAGCGTCCATGGTGCGATCAGCCCGATCGAGGTGGTCTCAGAGATTCTCAGTTGGGTTAAATGTGGCGCGGGGAGGAAGGGGAGGGGAAGCGGGCGAGTATGGTGGCCAGGGGAGTGCAATAGACTCCTGGTGCTCTTCGAACCACGCACGTACACTCCGAGTTGTGTGACACATTGCATTGTTATGCTGATAGATGCCATCGTGTCGACGAGAAACAAACTGCATGTAGAGTAGGACATAGTTCCTAAGGAGACATAAATACTTATGTTGATCCATCGTGTCTTCCAGAATGATCACCCAAGTGCGACACTGGCGTACAAATTCCGGCCCTCGCCGCTGATGAACGGCAGTCAGCATGGGTGTGTGAACAAGGCACCTGCTGCAGAGGCCCATATGCAGCAACGTTCGCTGAACGGTCATTAAGGATACACTGCCGGCCGCGGTGGTCTAGCGGTTCTGGGCGCTCAGTCCGGAGCCGCGCGACTGCTACGGTCGCAGGTTCGAATCCTGCCTCGGGCATGGATGTGTGTGATGTCCTTAGGTTAGTTAGGTTTAAGTAGTTCTAAGTTCTAGGGGACTGATGACCATAGATGTTAAGTCCCATAGTGCTGAGAGCCATTTGAACCATTTTTGAGGAGACACTGTTGGTGGCCTCTTGGTTCATCTGGGATGTCAGTTGCTCAACAGTTGCACGTCTACTCGCCAGTACACATCTCCGCAAGTGTCGTTCACACATGATGGCTATGTCCCTTGGTGTACCACAGTTGTCTTGGCGCCGGTTTTGGACAGAGCCATTTTGTCACGCACGGTATACTTTAACCACGGCGGCACGCGAGCAGTGCAGAAACTTAGCAGGTTTGGAGATGCTTCCATCCTTGGCCCGAAAGCGAATGTTCACGCCACTTTGGACGTCAGATAAACTGCTCCGTTTCTGCATTACGACAGCGAGTGCATTGTTTTCCGCATCCTCCCGATACGTTTCATATACCCTCCACTGCTAGTGCTGCAACTTGCCGCCTGTGAGTGGTTACTACACACTGACGTCAAACATAGTCGGTGGTTACGTAATGTGACTGGACGTGTAGTCCTTTCTGTCGTTTTGTCACGTCTGCACGTCCATCCATCTTAGTGCGCTGCTTTCATAAAACTGACTGGCACATATACACCACTTCAGTGCCATGACTAACGGCAGCTAGAGGTCACATGTCCATTGAGTACCATATCTACTTTATCTACGGCGATCCAAAGCGACCAGTATGCATAGATTTCATGTTCCCTCTTGTAAAGATGATACGGCACGTACTTGTTCGTCATTCTAATCGTGCACATGATTAGAGCTAAGGATTGTTCAGTAATAGCTGTAATGTGCACTAGCCTCTCCGCAAAGTGTTCCTTCAACCTAATGCTCCGATTCCAGTTCTTTGCGTATAATTTCTTAACAATATCTCATTTTGTTTAGAGCAATTGACACCACTGTGCATGTGATTTAATAACCACCACTATATAATACACATGTGACCCGCCAGGTTAGCCGAGGCGATAAGGCGCTGCTTCCTGGACTCAGGTTGGCGCGCTGGCCCCGGATCGAATCTGTCCGGCGGCTTAATGACGAAGGCCGGTGTGCTGGCCAGCCTGGATGTGGTTTTTAGGCGGTTTTCCATATCCCACTACGTGCATACCGGGCTGGTCCCCACGTCCCGCCTCAGTTACACGACTCACAGTATCTGAACATATTCGCACTATTCCATGAATTACACTAGTCACTGACAGTGGGGTACAGTAATTCCGTCCCAGGGGGGTACAGGGTGGCGGCAGGAAGGGCATCTGGCCACCCCTTAAATTAACCTTGCCAAATCCGATTAACCATGCCGACCCTGCGACATTGCGAAAAAAAGGCACAAGCAAAAGAAAGAAAAGAAAGAAAGACTATATAATACACATGTATAGTGTACTTAACAGCGTGAGTTACACCGTTTATTGTGATCTCAGAGTCTCCATCTTTTGATGACATTTTCCTTTTCTCGTGTCTCATTGCATATGTAATTGGAAGCAAAAGAGTTCAATCAGGCAAGTAGTAAAACAAATGTTTTTCATTCTCATTCTGTTCATCAGAGGTCATTGAAATACGGAATTCCAATAATTAAGTGGCTCAGATAAGTTGAAGTGGTAAACATACGTGTTTCAGTGTGTCTGTGTTTCGTTAAGGCACGCTGATCCGCCTCTGTAAATAGGTTTTGCCATGCGCGACGTTTTGACACACACTGCTACGAGAGTGGTACGTTTACGGAACAAGTGGAACAGAAGAGGTTTGCATGCAGTGAACCACAGGTTCAGATGCACACACATCGCTTCTTCGACTTCCATTGTAATACGACACCACACGCGTAGAGATGCGTTACAGATAAACGCCAATATTTGCAGTGGCCATAGTGCTCAACAAGCAGTCTCGACTCATGCGTTATCATCTTGTTATTCTTCTTCTGCTTCTTCACTTCTAGACCTCCTAGCATGCAGCAGTTTAACAGTCCACATCTTTGCGGGACTTCATCGCTGTGTCTTATGGAGCAGATATAAAGTACAAATATTCTTAACGCAATTCTCGTCCTCTCTCAGCATGTGTTTGAACAATTTATTCTGGTGATAATGAAAAACTGTGCTCTTACACAATAAATATCTGCTTCTTTTTCACATTTTTATGAGGTCTCATTTGGAAGCAGGAATCTAATTTTTACTGCTTGAATCTTAGATTCATCTCGTTCCTACAGCTGAAATATCCTTTCTTTTATGGAACATAATTTTTGTTCCTCTCCCGTAACGCATATCCAGTAGCGGAAGAATTTTGTTACAAATTTTAATGGTAATCACAACCTAATCTTCAGTTTTCGATCATGCTTATGCGTGACACAACATCCAGGCCATTTGAATTTTGATTTGTTTTGATATCAAATTGTCTATATTAATATTTGACGAAGTGAGTGTTTCCCTAGGAATGTCCTGATATTAATTTTTCGTTGTCGCTGTTTTTCGGTTACATCTTTCGGTAATAGTCCGGTGCCTTATTTGATTAACTCTAGCACAAAACCAATCTGTATACTATAAAACAAAATATAACCTATTCTAATTTAACCTACTGTAGCAATTTGTTTGCTTATACTGATATCTGTTCTGTGTTTAAGCAAAGATAGATATCAGCCACAGTAAACAGACTACTGCAATACTTTGTGGTAGAATATATTTAATTTAATTTAATTTTGTATTTATTTGCTACCAAACGTGTTTTGCGTCAGGCTTAAGTAAATAAGTCACCAAATGACGGTCGATAGTCCGAAATGCGTAGTGCTATGCGCGTATAAGTAACAAAGCGTTTGAATTAATAATGTTATGCAACTGACTGCGGCTACAAACATACAGCCAATGTTCTGTCACAAGACTGTTGCACTTTAATACCAAACCCGATACTAAGATAGTAAATAGAATGAGTAACAAATCTATCACATACTTGATATTTTGAGATTGTTTCACATTATTCAACGCTGTAAAACTAGCTTACATAGGATTGTCGTGTTCTGAAATGGATACTTACGTTAGCCATGTCTCAGTGTCAGTCCTTCAGAGAAAATAAGTGAAATGGATGTGCACCTGTATTCTACTTTGTATTACAGCTATAAATTTCATCCTTTTTCATATAAAGCTGCAACTGGTACACTCAAGTGCAAGTAGTAAGTTAAGTTTAATTAGTTAATATATACGTTGAATAGTCAATGTTTACCCAAGTTCTACTGAAATAAATCTAAAATATGTGCTAATTAAATTGAGACGGAATTACCTAAATAAATCGAACGTTGAAATAATTTCATCCTTCCGATGTAGCATAAGATACATAATGACAGAATATGTTTTAGTTACGTTACTCAACACGGAGGGTTTCCCTGTCAACAAAAATCAATAAAACTGGACAATTATTTTAGCACCATGATAAACAAACAAGGCGGAATCAGGACAAAGTTTCTTCTGATTTGTGGACACTGTGCTATAGAAGACTCGTCTCGCAGTTTATGGACATAGAATCAATAGCTGGTACAATTAAAAGTTGATTTGAAGGTTTATTTGTATGGCTGTCGATCAGATCAAAAGAACGATAGCTGTAAAGTGCAGCAGCAATCAAACGTGAATAACACGACCAATGACAGTCTTCGGAAGTCATCAAGTACCATCAAAGCGCTTTTGTCATAAACCCATTATCAAGCCGTAAATTACTGGATTTTACCTGTTTGCGTATTTGCAGCAGACTTTGATACACAGTCACGGACAGCTGTGAGCATGACAGTAGAGACTGAAGACACAAGCAGAAAGAGGAGTAGTTCAAAACATACAACAGCAGTATAATAAATTACTTCACTTCTATGGTTTTACTTGGGACTACTGTTAAATACCACCATCCGTAAACAGAAAAACAAATTGTAGTTGCAAACATTGTTGTGCCATTGTGATAATACTTAAATGAGTGAACAGACAGATCGAAGAGTAGAGCAGCTTAAGAGCATTAATGTGTCACATGTCTTCACTAGGTCTCAAGTCAAATAAGAACCTTTCAAGTGTCCTTTTTGTTAAATGTCTTGTATTACTTTTAATAACTGTGTTGGTCTGCAACTCGTGGTCTAGTGGCTAGCGTTGTTGCCTCTAGCTCACGGCGTCCCGGGTTCGATCTCCGCGGGTTGGGGTTTTTCTCTGCTCGGTGACTGGGTGTTTGTATTGTCCTCATCATTTCATCATCATCATCATCATCATCATCATCAAAAACATCGTTAGCGTCACGGGATGGAGACAGGAAGGGCATACGCCCACATCTTAAATTATCCCTGCCAAATCCAGCCCTAACCATGCCCACCCTGCGAAACTGTTGGACAAAGGCACAAGAAAAAGAAGAAGACTTTGAATAATTGTGTTACACATAAAAAAGGTTAATAACGTTCCGATTCGATGAATCACCGTAAACTGATGTTTTTCATCGACTGCAGCCAGTTTCCAGACACATTTAAACATTCATTAGTAAAGTGACTTTCTAAAATAAGAGACAGGTAATATAGCTAATGAAGACAGATTTCGTGCACACAGTATTTTTCTAAGTTTTCGAGGGGGGCATGTATACACGGACAGTATCACAACTGAGTATATTTTTCTTTATTTATAATTGACTGTAACTGCTGCAGTGAACTAACGTTATACCCTTGTAGTGCTAATATAATATGAAACAAGCCATAAATAAAGTTGACGCACATTCCCTACCGGAGGGGACACAGGCCAGACGTGTTAGACATGGCCCTCATCAAGGGCATAACAACGACACTCAACGTTGCCGTTGAAAACGATCTGCCCTCAAATCACCAACCCGTTATACTGTACATGGAAGAAACACTGCAGCACATGGAACAACGTAGGATGTTAGACTAAAGGCGCGCGAATTGGACCCAGTTCAAGGAAACGCTTGACAGTCGCATCCCACCCACCCACGCAATTAACGAGACAGCCCAAATTGACGAGGCAGTAGAAACCCTCACCGGCGCCGTCCAGGACGCAATAGCCGACACCATACCAATCCGTACGCCACAACAACACAGTGCTGCCCTGCCTCAGGAAATCCTGGGCCTAATCTCAATGAGGAACCGCCTCAGGAGACACTGGCAGCGTACCAGGCGCCAGCACTTCAAACGGCACATTAACAGGCTCCAGGGTATAATCCGGGAAAAAATACAAACATTCAGGACACAACAGTGGGACCAGAAACTCGCAGGGCTGGACACCACGCGACCTGGCGTGTGGCAGCTAGCCCGACACTTCACCAGGGAGAAACTGTACACCCCCACGTTACAAGGGCCCGACGGACCAGCATATTCTGCGGAAGAAAAAGCGGAACTGATGGTCCTCACACTCGCAGCGTCATTCACACCGAACCTGGATCCCTCAGACCCAGCGTTCACACTTGATACGGACCAGGAGGTCACACGCATCCTGGCCCAACCGGCGCGCTACAACATCCGACAAGCTAGTACAGCAGAAGTCAAATGGGCCATTATGCATACCACCGCTAGGAAGGCCCCTGGTCACGATGGCATTCAGAACCGTGTTCTCCAGGAGTTCACGGACAAAGCTGTAGACTACCTCACACACATCACGAATGCCATACTCAAGCACCAACACTTCCCCGCCTTTTGGAAGACGGCCAAGGTCCTGATGTTCAGGAAGCCGGGGAAAGACCACTCCCTCCCACAAAATTACCGACCCATCAGTCTGCTGAGCGCGCTCAGCAAGATCGTTGAGAAGGTAATATTAAAACGACTCACCAGGCACTGCATCACAAACGACACCCTGAGGCCGGAGCAATTCGGTTTCAGGAATCACCACTCAACAACACAACAACTCCTCCGCGTAGTTGAATACATAACACACGGATACAACACAAGCAAGGCAACTGGGGCGGTGTTCCTGGATATCGAAAAAGCTTTCGATCGTCTATGGCACAACGGCCTAATACGCAAACTTAGCGACGCAGGGTTCCCCGACGGGCTCTTACGTCTCATACACTCATACCTCACGGACAGGAGTTTCAACACCGACGTGCAGGGCAAACAATCGACACGACATGGTATACAGGCAGGAGTCCCCCAAGGAAGTATCCTGGGGCCCTTACTGTTTAACCTCTACATTAACGACCTCCCAGCTCCACATAACACGACGGTAGCAATCTACGCGGATGACACTGCCATCCTTGCGCCAGATTGGAAGCCGTCTAACATTAACTCACGACTACAGACTGCACTCAGAACGGCGGAGCCTTGGCTGGTGAAATGGCGTGTTAGAGTAAATGTCGACAAGTGCGAGGCCGTTCTGTTCACTAAACGACCGAAGCAACTGCGCAAACATCAGCACTGCAACCCAATAACACTACACACACGCCCAATACGTTTCCGCGAGAAGGCCAAATACCTCGGTGTCTGGCTGGACAGGAAACTACTCTGGGGGGACCACATTCAACACGTGACCAACAAAGCTAACGCGAGGCTCAAACAACTCTACCCTATGCTTAACAGGCGTAGCACACTGAACAGGAGGGTGTCTAGGTCCAGGTACATGACACTAATCAGACCCCTGATGACGTACGCAGCCCCTGTCTGGGGATACGCTGCGCCAACTCGCCTGCGTCGTCTGCAGCTCATACAGAACAAAGTACTCAAAATCATAAGCAACGCTCCGCGCTACACACGCATCGCGGACCTTCACCGGGAAGACCGGCTAGATACTATCTTGCAGGTATTCCAAAAACTCTCCACGCGACTGTACAATAACACGAGACACTCGCGTAACCCGTTTATCCTTTCCCTGGGTAACTACGACCACAACCATAGATGGAAGCATAACAGACCAAAGACATTACTGGCTAGAAACTAAACATCTATGGTCCATAGAACGCTAACACGACAGTACTGGCGAGCCCCTGCAACACAGTTACTACTGGAAACCCAGATGTGCGACCAGCCGAAAAACAGGCAACCGCAGGAAAGCCGTACTGTACACAGCACGCAAACCAGCCACACACACACCTTCCACACCGTCCGTGAGCCGATCTATGACCGATCGCCCACTAATCTACAACGACCTTGAACTGTTGCAGGGACGCAGCAACTACAGCAAGCGCCGCAACAAGCTCCAGCAACGACAAAGGTAACGATGCACGATACCTCGAACTAATATAACCGCACCTTGCATGCTCTGTCGCAGCTAGCAAGCCGCTACTGCCCTTACTACCCGTCCTACTGTCGCAGAGGTTTTTTTCCCTTGGCTCTTGCCTTGGCACTTTTTTTCCTTTGTCCTTACAACCGCTACCCTTCAATCTTTTTCGACCACTTCTATCTCCCGATGGACCATGTTAATGAGTAATCATACTCAGACGCATGGATAACATCACAGCCCGCATCCTGTGACGCCTGATTCAAAAACTAACATGTTTACGGAGGTGACAGTAGAACTTTTGGTTTGGTCACCACGTTGGTGTGGGCGTGGAGGGGCCCCATCCTTAGTTTTTTTAGACTGCAGCCAGTTTCCAGACACATTTAAACATTCATTAGTAAAGTGACTTTCTAAAATAAGAGACAGGTAATATAGCTAATGAAGACAGATTTCGTGCACACAGTATTTTTCTAAGTTTTCGAGGGGGGCATGTATACACGGACAGTATCACAACTGAGTATATTTTTCTTTATTTATAATTGACTGTAACTGCTGCAGTGAACTAACGTTATACCCTTGTAGTGCTAATATAATATGAAACAAGCCATTCAGGTACTCTTACAGAAATTATACATTGTCTATCCCATCTTGCTAAATTCGAATCTTTTCAAGAACTTCCCAAAAATTTATGTATTGTTGTCTACTAATAATGCAAGAAGTAACAAAAAAGAGAAGAACTGATATAAGATTGGATTGAATTGTTTGGGGGGAGAGACCAAAAAGCGATGTCATCGGTCTCATTGGATTAGGGAAGGACGGGGAAGGAATTCTGCCGTGCCCTTTCGAAGGAACCATCACCGGAATTTGCCTGGAGTGATTTAGGGAAATCACGGAAAACCTATATCAGGATGGAATGACGTGGGACAGATATACTAACCAGTGGACTGATTGACTGGTGGAGATGTAACTCATTATGCAGTATGCCAGAGGTGCCTTCTTATACGAGTCGAAAATTCCATTTCTAATATATGAAAGTTATTTTATCATTATCTACCCTTTACTTAAAGGAAACACAGAAATCTAATTTTACTGGTTCAACCCGGATTTTTGTTGTTCCTAAAACCCCTGTTCCCGCAATTACATCCTTTTGTTGAACATTGTTGTTGTTGTTGTGGTCTTCAGTCCTGAGACTGGTTTCATGCAGCTGTCCATGCTACTCTATCCTGTGCAAGCTTCTTCATCTCCCAGGACCTACTGCAACCTACATCCTTCTGTATCTGCTTAGTGTATTCATCTCTTGGTCTCCCTCTACAATTTTTACCCTCCACGCTGCCCTCCAATACTAAATTGGTGATCCCTTGATGCCTCAGAACATGTCTTACCAACCGGTCCCTTCTTCTTGTCAAGTTGTGCCACAAACTTCTCTTCTCCCCAATTCTATTCAATACCTCCTCATTAGTTATGTGATCTACCCATCTAATCTTCAGCATTCTTCTGTAACACCACATTTCGAAAGCTTCTATTCTCTTCTTGTCCAAACTAATTATCATCCATGTTTCACTTACATACATGGCTACACTCCATACAAATACTTTCAGAAACGACTTCCTGACACTTAAATCTATACTCGATGTTAACAAATTTCTCGTCTTCAGAAACGCTTTTCTTGCTATTGCCAGTCTACATTTTATATCCTCTCTACTTCGACCATCATTACTTATTTAGCTCCACAATTAGCAAAACTCATCTACTGCTTTAAGTGTCTAATTTCCTAATCCAATTCCTCAGAATCACCTGATGTAATTGGAGTACATTACATTATCCTCGTTTTGCTTTTGTGATGTTCATCTTATTTCCTCCTTTCAAGACACTGTACATTCCATTCAACTGATTTTCCAGGTCCTTTACTGTCTCTAACAGAATTACAACGTCATCGGCGAACCTCAAAGTTTTTATTTCTTCTCCATGGATTTTAATTCCTACTCCGACTTTTTCTTTTGTTTCCTTTAGTGCTTGCTCAATATACAGAATAAATAACATCGGGGATAGGATACAACCCTGTCTCACTCCCTTACCAACCACTGCTTCCCTTTCATGCCCCTCGACTCTTATAACTGTCATTTGGTTTCTGCACAAATTGTAAATAGCCTTTCGTTCCCTGTATTTGACCCCTGCCACAAATACTAGAAACGTAGGTTTGCTTTTCCTTAATCTATCTTCTAAGATGAGTCGTAGGGTCAGTATTGCCTCACGTGTTCCAACATTGCTACGGAATCCAAACTGATCTTCCCCGAGGTCGGATTCCACGTTTTTCCATTCGTCTGTAAAGAATTCGTGTTAGTATTTTGCAGCCGTGACTTATTAAACTGATAGTTCGGTAATTCTCCCACCTGTCAACACCTGTTTTCTTTGGGAATTGAATTATTATATTCTTCTTTGAAGTCTGAGGGTATTTCGCCTGTCTGATACATCTTGCTCACCAGATGGTAGAGTTTTGTCAGGGCTGGCTCTCCCAAGGCTATCAGTAATTCTAATGGAATGTTGCCTAATCCTGGGGCCTTGTTTCGACTTAGGTCTTTCAGTGCTCTGTCAAACTCTTCACGCAGTATCATGTCTCCCATTTCATCTTCATCTACATTCTTTTTCATTTCCATAATATTGTCCTCAAATACATCACCCTTGTATAGACCCTCTATATGCTCCTTCCACCTTTCTGCTTTCCCTTCTGTGCTTAGTACTGGGTCTCCAGCTGAGCTCTTGATATTCATGCAAGTGGTTCTCTTTTCTCCAAAGGTTTCTCTAATTTTCCTGTAGGAAGTATCTATCTTATCCCTAGGATATATGCCTCTATATCCTTACATTTGTCCTCTAGCCATCCCTGCTTAGCCATTTTGCACTTCCTGTAGATATCATTTTTGAGACGTTTGTATTCCTTTTTTCTGCTTAATTTACTGCATTTTTTATTTTCTCCTTTCATCAATTAAATTCAAAATATTTTCTGTTACCCAAGGATTTCTACTAGCCCTACTTGATCCTCTGCTGCCTTCACTATTTCATCTCTTATAGCTACCGATTCTTCTTCTTCTGTATTTCTTGCCCCCATTCTTGTCAATCGTTCCCTAATGCTCTCTCTGAAACTCTCTACAGCCTCTGGTTCTGTTAGTTTATCCAGGTCCCATCTACTTAAATTACCACATATTTGCAGTTTCTTCAGTTTTAATCTGCATTTCATGACCAATAGATTGTGGTCAGAGATTTATCTGCCCCTGGAAATGACTTACAATTTAAAACCTGTTTCCGAAATCTCTGTCGTATGCTCTGTGCAAAATTCTACCAGGCTTCATCCTCTTTCATTCTTTACCCCCATTCCATTTTCGCCTACTACGTTTCATTCTCTTCCGTTTCCTACTACCGAATTCCAGTCACCCATGACTATTAAATTTTCGTCTCCCTTCACTATCTAAATAATTTCTTTTATCTCATCATACATTTTATCAATCTCTTCATCATCTGTGGAGCTTGTTGGCATATAAACTTATACCACTGTGGTAGGCGTGGGCTTCGTATCTATCTTGGCTACAATAATGCGTTCACTGTGCTATTTGTAGTAGATAACCCGCATTCGTACTTTTGTATTTATTATTAAGCCTACTCCTGCATTACCCCTATTACATTTTTTATTTATAACCCTGCATTCACCTGAACAGAAGTCTTGTTCATCCTTCCACCTAACTTCATTGATTCCCACTATATCCAACTTTAACCTATCCATTTCTCTTTTTAAATTTTCTAACCTACCTACCCGATTAAGGGATCTGATATTCCACGCTCCTATCCGTAGAACGCCAGTTTTCTTTTTCCTGATTACGACGTCCACCTGATAGTCCCCGCCCGGAGATCCGAGTGGGGGACTATTTTACCTCCGGAATATTTTACCCAATAGGACGCCATCATCATTTAACCGTATTGTAAAGCTGCATGCCCTATGGAAAAATTACGGCTGTAGTTTCCCCTTGCTTTCAGCCGTTCGCAGTACCAGCACAGCAAGGTCGTTTTGGTTAGTGTTACAAGGCCAGATCAGTCAATCATCCAGACTGCTGCCCCTGCAACTACTGAAAAGGCTGCCGCCCCTCTTGAGGAACCACACGTTTGTCTGGCCTCTCAACAGATACCCCTCCGTTGTGGTTGCACCTACGGTATGGCTATCTGTATCGCTGAGGCACGCAAGCCTCCCCACCAACGGCAAGGTCCATGGTTCATGGGGAGGGGGGGGGGGAGGTTGTTGAACATTATACCAAAAAAATTCAAGTCTCCAATTTTTCATCCCATTAGAACGTAAGAATTTGTATCTCCACTTAATAAATCAACGTGCAGCTGGCGATGGCTGTCTGTGACTTGAGAACTGCGATACGATGTCTGCGGTGGGTCCTGTTGATCCTGTCGATATTTATATTTTAACGTCTCTAAAGGGCTTTTTAATTCGTCTCCACAGCTCAAAGGTCACCTTGTCTGACGGCCATGCGAAAACCCCGGGTTCCTTTGCGGTTAGTTCTACGGATTTTTTCCCTTCTTGGGACGGGTGGAACGAGTTTCACTCAGCGTCATGATATCAGCTGAGGAGTTAATTGTATGAGAAGTAACGTCTCCGAGGTCTGAGAAACTGACAACAGCCGGGAGAACGGTCCATACTGCATCCAGATGACGGCAACGGTGGGGGATGACATGGCAATCGTTCATCAGAGAATGGTCCAACATGGCGGGAGCGTGGGGCATAGAACATGTAAATTATGTGGAAAACTTAAAAACAACCAGACTCCCAAACTGATTCTTCTGAAAGTTAGCAAACTTTTCAGAAACGGAATTCTTAAAATATTGAGATAATAGTATCTCTATTGGTAAAACATTCTGTGACAACAAAACTTCGTTGTTACGCTTTAGAATCGCCGCAATTGCACTGAAAACAACCAATGAAGGAGAGAATTATTAACAACAAAGTTAAAAAGGTAAAAGCAAAGCTATGAAAGTGC
The DNA here is from genome assembly GCF_023864275.1 of Schistocerca cancellata. NCBI lineage: Eukaryota > Metazoa > Arthropoda > Insecta > Orthoptera > Acrididae > Schistocerca > Schistocerca cancellata. Next base: position 577,786,328 of record NC_064629.1, read on the forward strand.
ATACAGGTAGCAGTAAACTTTACGTGACACACTAGTATAGCGGCCACAAACGATTGAAGACACGGACAAACGTACGCTAACGTTTATGAAAATTGCTGTGCCAAGAAACATACTTGTGACACAAATTAAAAGTCTCTGATTAGATACGCAACAATATAAAAGTTATTTGGTGCATAGGAGTGTGCCTCATCTCTGAATTTGATAGTTGATTATCGTGTGGAGCCCCCTTCCCTGCAACGGGAGCGTCTTAATGTCATGGCATGAAATTAAAAAGGAACTAGTGTAACAAACAGCTAGTGACAAACTTTTATGGTCACGTTCCTCGAACACAGACGTACTCAGTGTTGCGTTTACAAACCATGTCCATAAAACGTGTAGTCTCTACAAATATTCTTAGTAGATTAATCGTGAAAAACACACAGAAACCGACTGAACAACCCCTGCACGCCTCATGACCCGTTCTCACAGTTCACCATTGCATGTCCCCTACTTTCCAAACTTCACGTAAGCGCTCCTACTTACCACACAGATCTAGGACTCCTGAAAAACTGGACACCGCAGAGAACTTGCTTAGCCACAGCCTAAGGTACTGTTAGCAGAGTGTTTGTTGTTATCCCAGGTATCTCTTATTGGAGGATTCCTATCCCCAGAAGTAAGCAGGAAAGTTCCTGTCAGGTTTGAAAAATAGGAAACAGGAACTGGTAAAGGGAAGCTGCGTGGGCAGGTCTCTGAACCTTGATATGTCTGTCGTCGAGAAGAGAACTGACCGCGTAGCAAGGTTCTGGGTTAGAGTCTCGATCAAGCACACAGGTCTAATACACCAGGAAGTTTCAAAACACTACGCTGCAGAATGACAAAGATTGACTCCGCACAGTGGAACAGAATATATCAGCATACCACATAGAACTCTTTCTCACATTAAATGTTCAATAAGCCCTCCGTTATAAATACAGACAACAACCCGTTTTCACACTGAACCTTGGTTCCGCTGATTCATTCCTGAATAGTTGCGTATGGTTTCGCAGCCTTCCACACTGTGGGCACAAAGACTGTCTGCACCTTCTATAAAGTCTAACGGATCGAAATACACATAGAATAGAGCCGAGGGACTAGTTCAAAAAATGGTTCAAATGGCTCTGAGCACTATGGGACTTAACATCTTAGGTCATCAGTCCCCTAGAACTTAGAACTATTTAAACCTAACTATCCTAAGGACATCACACACATCCATGCCCGAGGCAGGATTCGAACCTGCGACCGTAGCAGTCCCGCTGTTCCAGACTGAAGCGCCTAGAACCGCACGGCCACCGCGGCCGGCTGAGGGACTAGTTCCCTTTTCCTGCCTATATGTCACAGAATGTTATTTAAAAGCCGACGGGCATTACCACTGAAATCAGGAGGAGCACCATCGCGCATGATGTGAATGTTTTGTCGCACATATTAAGACATCTTCTAATGAGATATCCTCTAATAAAGAGTTGTTTCTAATAATATATTCTCTAAGAAAGCGCTGAACGTTCGTTCGATGATTCTAAGTGTAGGATATGAGGCATTAACAATCATAGAGAAAACCCAGCCCAAACAATTACAGAAAATCTAAGTTGAAGACGTTCACCAACAGTTTCCCGCGTATTCTCATCAGAACGTACGTGACGATTGTGGAAATGTACTGTCTGATCACTAGGAAACGTCGCCTTATTCTTCATCAGCAGAGTTTCAAGAAAATATTGGTTATCACACTGTTGAATAAGCACTTTACAGAAGTGCACCTGTGCAGGGGAAATCAGCTGCCGACGATACCAGCACTCGTTGCAAGTAGTATGGATACAGCAAGGTTTCTCAGCACTCTCCAGACAGCCATGTGATCATCACTTCTTGCAACTACTTGTCTTAGGCTGATACTGGCGCCGTCGTCAACTGCATGAAGAAGTGACTCCTTTGGTTGCAGAATTCTAGTCCTTCTAGCCCACCCCCACCTCCCCCTCTCTGTTGCAACTAGCATGTTTCACCGACCCATCCTCCCAGAGGCGAAAATGAATTATTGGAGACGTTCTCGTCTCGTGTCACCTTTATTCTAGAAATCTCTCCATATACATGAGGTGAGTGGCCACTACCCTGTGGTAACCCATACATCCAACGAGCATCTCCACATTTCTGTGCTCTGCCACTGCAATGAACCGAACACCAAGACTTTGGAGAACTCTAATAAGCACTTATGCACTATGCATGACCGTAAAGATCAGTTGATGGTATAGGTAAGTAAGGCAATGAAGTGATCTGCGCGTAAAAACAAGTAATGACGTCAGTTCCATGTTAACATTGCTTTTTGTGAAATATAACGCAAAATAAATACTGTAAACCTAAAAATTACAACTTAATCAGACGTAACCAAAAGGACATTTTCAACATTTCACGTAAGAGTGAGATTCACGTGGTATGCCGGCACGCCCTGTTGCTGCTTTTTTCTCACGATTAGTACACAATGAATAGTTGTAAAAAATGAGTTGTAACATCGAAATTATGTATTTCAGAACCCATGGCCACACAACGTACTTTCCTATTCCGTGCGTCCTTCTGCTTTATGCACTTAAAGATTGCTGCGTAGCTTTTTGTTACACCATATATATTTGCGGAGCCTCCCTCCATACACTTTGTATTGGAGTTCCCGAAGCATCAACAGGTGGTGCTGGTGGAGAGTGACAAAAAAGTTGCGACTGATATTGCCACAGACGTTTCCGATTGAAAACATGCTCGGTGAATATGCAGTCCATGGAAACTTCCGTTGTTCTTCTTCGTTGTTCTTGCATATTTTTCGCTGCATGTATCTAGCCTCTGGCGTGCTCAATCCTTACACGATGAGTTGCTTGGAGGAAGGTTTCTGCTTAATAATCTAAACCACCCCTTGATATAACAGTACTTGTTTAGACTGCCTTTCATGTGCAGGAGAAGGGATTACGTTTTTCATCCTCTTTCGCCCCAAACTAACATACTTGGGGCTGACCGCTAAGCCAGTCTATAGCACAGGATGCCAAGTTGTGGGTATCACGCTACTGTCTACCATGAAAATTTCGTCCATAAAGGACGGCATTCTGAGGGTAGAGAGTGTCGATAAATATTAATAAAACAGTTTACTGCGTCAGTCACTTATTTATTGTTCCACTATCCGTTCGAACAAAACGGTTCAAATGGCTCTGAGCACTATGGGACTTAACATCTGTGGTCGTCAGTCCCCTAGAACTTAGAACTACTTAACCTAACTAACCTAAGGACATCACACACATCCATGCCCGAGGCAGGATTCGAACCTGTGACCGTAGCAGTCCCGCGGTTCCGGACTGAAGCGCCTAGAATCGCACGGCCACCGCGCCCAGAATGTAATCACACACCTGCACCTGAATATGACACTGTGAACTATCGAAAAGCGTCGTGGAAAAATAGATAATCGACTGCTTTAGTACAATGTTTTATTTGTAACATCTACCGTTAAACATCCGTTACTGATGGACTGGTTCAGACGAAACTCGTTCCGGAACCCTAGATTTGCAGCTTGAGGAGGTAGCGACAGAGATCACATGTTCATGCCAATCAGAGATAGTTGCAGTGCTGTAGCAGGCAACGCAGGCAGATCAACATACGCAGGAACGTTCTAGGTTCGAACTAATACTGCAGATTTATCTCTACTGTCAATTGTGACTACACGAAGAAGAAAACGGTCATCCACACTGCTGTGATTAAACTTCACTGTCTTATAACGAAGGAAGACTGAAGTTTAACATCAACATCGACGACAAAGTAATTACAGATGGTACATAAGCTCGGATAGACCAAGGACATGAGACAGAGTCACTTGTTTTCTTTGTAAAGAAATCATTCCTGTATCCGCTTTGACTACTTTTGGCGATACCGAAACTGTATGGCAAGAGATGAACTGATGTCTGGCCCTCCCGAACGTGGATACTACAGTTCGACGTATCTCGGTAAGTTGCAGAGTCTAGTATGTACTTGCCACAACATCTCTTCTGGAAAACTGGGGTTTAATATCTTATCGATGGAACTTAAAGACAGTACATTGCTCCCCCCGTTGGTTCCACATAAGCATAACTAGAGACCGATCGTTTTGCCCTGTTCTACCAGACAGTTGTTCATTTAATTGAGGCAATCGACAGCGATGAAGGATAGCAAAACTTATTCTGTCTTGTCCACATAAAATGAAGGCTCTTTTGAATGTTGTAAAATAAGGCAGACGCACCAAATAACAGAAAATCATCGCCAATTTAATGATGGAGAGGAATCGAGGAGCAGCGATGCAGCTTAGAGCCACCTCCTTGCAATAAACGACAGAAGACAGCCTCCCACAAGTGTACTTGTGCTCTCTACACGTCACAGAGCTTGGTATGGTGACATCAAATAGGGCATCGCATCTCCATTACCAACAGACCAGCGCTGAGGACAGTTGTGGATGTACTATCATGTCAGAATGCGATGAAATGGAGTCTCTGATAAGTCTGACATCCTGTTCCACTGGAAAACGATACATCATCACACTGTTCCATCATGTACATCCGTTTGTTCCACTATTGCACCTCTAACGTGACCTGAAGCTTCACTAAGTAAAAAAAAAATCTTATCATGAAGAACAAACTGCCTGACAAACAAAGTGAAGCACTCATATAGGAAAGAGGAAATGAAATGAAACTTCACAGGTTGAAAGGATATGTGATGTTATTTTTGCGATTGCTAATTCGGATCAAATTTGCAAATAACAGTCCACTTATCAATATGACAATGCACGTCCTCTGTCCTGGATGCATGCATTGATTCGGTTGCGCAGGGTGACATGAAGCCATTGTATCCTTTCCTGAGACAATTTCGACCGCAACTATTGTATCTGCTTCTTGATATCCTGGTTTCTGGTGCTAGGACCGAGATATCGTTCGATCTGGTTCCACACGTCGCGTACTCGTTACCACAAGAGGCCGCAGGATGTCTGTGACGTACTGCTGAGCACTCAAAATTCTCTCTATCGCTACCATCCGTGAACTGAAGTTATGTCTGATGGTTTCCCACGCCATCGTTCCAAGGATAACATCGTTGTGACTCTCCAAATTATTCGAATACTGGGACCTATCCACAGGTCACCTCCGTACAAACCGACAATATTCATCGGTAGTGCAGAACCGTGATACATCGCTGAATACTATAGGGCGTCATTCGTCAGCAGTCCACGCTTCGCGGTCACAGCATCACTACTACTGCAGCCGTTTGTGTTGTGGTATCAACGGTAGTACGCACATGGAACGGTAATTACGTAGTACGGTTCAAAATGGCTCTGAGCACTATGGGACTTAACATCTGTGGTCATCAGTCCCCTAGAACTTAGAACTACTAAAACCTAACTAACCTAAGGACATCACATACATCCATGCCCGAGGCAGGATTCGAACCTGCGACCGTAGCGGTCACGCGGTTCCAGACCGAAGCGCCTGGAACCGCACGGCCAAACCGGCCGGCTACTTAGTACGCCTGCTGCTAGTCTCCGACCAATGATACGGGTTGACCCAGAACATTGCAGGAAGACCATTTCTTATTCTCAGATGGCGGGCGCAGATGTGAAGGGCTTATGATGTGCTTGGTGCACAATACGGCGATCCACCCTTGGTGTGGTCAGACCTGGTCGAACGTTGACGACGTGTACGCCTGCCTTCACATGCCTATGCAGTCCAACACTGGGCCAGTGTCATATCCGAAGGCGCCATGAATCTGTTTATACCAAGATTCTACCAGCTGGTTAAACGTACACCACCCACCCTTTCCAGTCTCTGTCAGGTGCTGATAACGCTGTCTCTCACGGGTATATGGTAACTCTTTGTTCTCACAGTGGTCAACCGTCATCTGACACTGTTCACAAACTCCTTATATACCTTAGCAAGCTTAGTAACAACACTAGAGACGTACAACACTAATGCAGTCCTGTGTTCGTTACACTTGTCGAAGAGAATTGCAACTCGAATCATTTACATACCCGTTGATGATGCATATGTGATCGAAGATACATTGAGATCCGACCATATCTGGTGGGTGCTTTACTTTATTTGTAAGGCAGTGTAGAATCAGAGTTTACTAGAAATATTCCCAGTTCATGGCACTTTTATCAATTACACTGCAGAGTACAAAAGCTTCAACACCAAAAAACCAATATATACACATCAAAACAGTTTTTCATCACCCCGACTCCCAGAAGTCCTGAAGACAGAAGTTGACTGTGGATACTGTATCGCAGACACACTCCCTCTGACTGTTCAGAGATGTCACTTTTTGTGGCGGCGTTCGTAGCGACAAACACTTCGCTGTAGAAACGGCTTACGAAGTCACCGCCACACTTTTAATAGCGGGCCGACCGGTCCGCTGGAACAGTGAACAGAAAGATGAAACCCAAACACTCTGATTAAATAAAAGTCGGTACTTATCTTTATTAACGAAGATACAGAAACATAGTAGTGAACTCCGTGTCTACAGAAATCTGTCTAGTTCGAGTCGGAGCGGCTAGGTCAGCGTCGGCTGACGACAAACAACAACTCTGCTGCGATGAACACACAACTGACTAGCAAGTACACAAATCGGTGGCGAGTATACCACTGAGCGGCGAATACAGAACTGTCCTAGCAGCTCGCGACTCCAGCGCTTAAGAAGCCAGAAGCCAGCGGTGGCGCGCGCAGACTTGCGGCGATTTCCTGTATCGCTGGCGCTGCTTATGCGGACGGCGTCCGGACTTTGATGCTGCCACCCTTTTGGCAGCGGGCTCGGTTGGCATTACTGGCTAGGATATAACATCACTAAATCCGCCAAAAGATGTAATCAACCATGCACGACCAGCGCCTATTAGACGGAGACGGTCCAAAAGCCGATCAGTTCCAATCATTCCACCAGGAAGGAGGTACACAGCTCGTGTTGTCTGTAGTTCAGCCATGCCTAGACGGTCAATACCGCGGTTCGATCGCGTCCGCATTGTTACTTTGTGCCAGGAAATGCTCTCAATAAGAGAAGTGTCCAGGCGCCTCGGAGTGAACCAAAGCGATCTTGTTTGGACATGGAGGAGATAACAGAGAGACAGGAACTGTTGATGACATGCCTCGCTCAGGTCGCCCAAGGGCTTCTATTATAGTGAATGACCGCTACCTACAGATTATGGCTCGAAGGAACCCTGACAGCAACGCCACCATGTTGATTACTGCTTTTTGTGCAGCTACAGGACGTCGAGTTACGACAAACTGTGCACAATAGGCTGCATGATGCGCATCTTCACTCCCGACGTCCATGGCGAGGTCCATCTTTGCAACCACGACATCATGCAGCCCGGTACAGATAGGCCCATGAACATGCCGAATGGACCACTCAGGATTGGCATCACGTTCCCTTCTCCAATGAGTGTCGCATATGCCTTCAACCAGACAATCGTCGGAGACGTGTTTCGAGGCAACCCGGTCAGGCTGAACACCCTAGACACGCTGTCCAGTGAGGGCAGCAAGGTGGAGGCTACCTGCTGTTTTGGGGTGGCATTATGTGGTGCCGACGTACGCCGCTGGTGATCATGGAAGTCGCCGTAGCGGCTGTGCGATATGCGAATACCATCCTCCGAGCGATAGTGCTACCATATCGGCAGCATATTGGCGAGGCATTCGTCTTCATGGACGACAATTCGCGCCCTCATCGTATACATCTTGTGCCACTAGAATGGCCAGCATGTTCTCCAGACATGAACCCTATCGAACATGCCTGGCACAGATTGGACGACGTGACCCACCAACGACTCTGAGGGATCTACGCCGAATCGCCATTGAGGAATGGGACAATGTGGACCAACAGTGCCTTGATGAACTTGTGCACTGTATGCCACGACGAATACAGGCATGCATCAATGCAAGAGGACGTGCTACTGGGTATTAGAGGTACCGGTGTGTACAGTGGTCTGGACCAACACCTCTGAAGGTCTCCCTGTATGGTGGCACAACATGCAATGTGTGGTTTTCATGAGAAATAAAGAGAACGGAAATGATGTTTATGTTGATCTCAATTTCAATTTTCTGTAGAGGTTCTGGAACTCTCGGAACCAAGGTGATGCAATACTTTTTTTGATGTGTGTATAATAAACATCAAATCATCGTGCTCATATATGCAGTAAGTTCCACTTAAATGCAACCACACCAAGTACGTAGTATTAACGCTATATGCACTCTGTATATGAGAAAATATTACATAGCTAGTTTCTCATTCAGAAATCTGGGTATAAAGTGTGAAGGTCGTATAATGCCTTGTGTACTAAGGTGAAACGTCTACTAGCACGAGCCAGAATTCAACAGAAACGAGATCGCGGCTTGTGCCCTCGGAGTCTGTCACGGGGGCATGCTTCTCGGTCTGTAAGTCGCGCCACTTCGAATAAAACACTCGAGCTTTCGATAGCTGCCTGCGCCATCGTCGTCTGGAGTAAAATCACTGACTGTCGGGGCTGCTACGGTGTTCGTTTATACAGATGTAATGGCAGGGTTCCGAACCTACCAGAGGGGCCCAGTGAGACGCGTGCGCAGAAGTGAAGTTGAGCAGCTCCGTCCCGCCGCGGGACCGAGCGACGTCAGATGGCGATAGGGGCCGGCGCCACGTTTGGTACTGCCGCTCCCGCGTCCCTACAAGCGTCAGGCCCGTCTTCGCTTTTGCTCAGTTTCCAAAGCCCGCCCCAATTATATACTGTGTAACCCCAGCCTCTCTTCAAAATGTTTCTGTTTATTCTAGTTTCAGACCCGTCTTTTATAACAAAATCCCAGTATGGTGGTGTTTGAGCCAAAACTCTTGTCTTTTCACATTGTATTTTACGTCCCTTTTTTAGGCAATGTTTAGCCGCGGCCGACTTCTCAAGTTCCCTTTGTTTGATATGTCGTGAATGCTATGCATAACGCTCAGCAGCAGTGCTAACAGTTTCACCTATCTAAATACTACCACATTCCCAGGGAACACTGCACACGACACGAACTCGAAGACCTATTGAGCCGTGGTAAAAATTGCTGTTTTGAAGAGCGCGCCGCAGCACGTAGTGTGAAGTAGTCGCCCTCCGTTTCTGGCGGTGGTGCCGCTGTGGCAATCGCAGCTCTGGTGTCTCCCTCTGGTGGGAAAGGGGAAAGGTTGCCTGTTCACGTGCAATCAAGGGGCGCTATGAGCTCGACAATCGGTCAGTCTGGTTCAGTCTCTCGTCCCCAGCTTCCTAGCCTGTTTCTCGTCCGCATTTGTTAGGCAGTTAGTGTCTGTCTGTCGTTCGGAGTGCTAGTATGTCTGTCGTTCGAATCAACCTTTAAAGCAGGCAAAATGAGAGTCTTTCCACTCCGCCAGTAAGAGAACTCAGCGAGTGGTCGCCCGGTCGGGGCTTAGTTCCTGCATCTGAGTCTGTGCGTTAGGCCGCCAGTCTGCTCGAGTTTGCTCAGGTAATGGTCGTTGGCGGTTGGATCGATCGGTTGGTCGGTCGCGCACTGAGACACAAGATGACTTGTCCGTCTTGAGCGTCCGCGCATGTGAGGTCACCACGTGAGTCCAGTGGGCCGCGGCGTATAGTGAGGGTTAGTGACTTCGCGGTCGACACGACAGTAACAGGAGTCAACCCACGACATAAGTCTGGCCGGTGCGAGGTGCGACGCCGTGAGACGGGAGATCGGCGCGCCTTCCTGCGTCCGTTGAAGCGGCTGGCACGGGCGGTTCGGGAGAGCGATTTAGGGGTGCTGTGCCAGGTCTTCTCGAGAAATCGCAGTTTATTAGAAGTTAAGTGATTGGTGGAATGTTGTTTGACTTACTCTTGTTAAATTCTACTTGTTTTCTTGGTGAGGTCACCAGCCGTTTTGCTTTGGGGTCGTCCCATCATTCTTCTCCGTTTGCCCACCCGCGGGAAGGTGGTTGTTTATAAATTGGGTGGTCCGTTTTTCCCTTGTGGAGTAGGGACGGGTTAAAGCAACCTGCGGTTCGGGTTGTTCGGTAATCTCCCTATCAATCTACCGTACGTTAGTAGCTGCCTGTGTCATGTTTGTCGGATTTGGTGTGTTAACGAATTTATTGCTTGGAGTGTAACGGCCTAAAACCTGAAATATGTTTTGATCTTTGGAAACTTTGACATTATTGCCTATGGTCTTGAGAGGCGTTATCTGTACACTGTAGAGCATCTTAACTATTGTTTGGCCAACCTTGTAGAATTTTATATAAGATTGCATTTCATGGGCTTTTATTTAAATGATCATTTTAGTATGTAAAGTTGCCACCCTTTTACCGTGAGACTTTTCTTAGAAGTTAAAATAAAATTGCACCTTCGGTGGCAAGGTTAATATTTTAATTGTTAGTGTTTTGTACCTTTTCCATTTCTCCTACGGGGAGTTTGTGTGCTTGTGTAAATTGTTAAAACTCTTAGTTTAAAGTAATCTGATGTGTTGCACATTTGCTCCAGTGTAGTCTTTCAGAAGCTGTTGTGAGCGGTCGTAACTACGGCCGTGTCAAAAGGGAGCGGCAAGTAAACAGTAAAAACTTGTTTCTTTCTTCCTCTGAATAAATTGTAACTTGGATATTTAGAGGGTGCCTTCTGATTATAATTTTAAAAATGTTTCTTTTAAAAAATGCTTTCAGCACTATTAAAGTGAACAAATTCCCACTTGTTAAAAGGAATTTGGTTATGATTTCATCAGTTACTCCCTGGCAACCACTTCCATGCTTACATAGTGTGATTATATGTGTTAATGTTCTTGATGTATCGCTAGTAAATAAAATAAATTCTTAAGAATATTCTTTGAAAATAAATCACGGATCATCTGTGTTGTTTTTAAGAGGGCATAACATATCTCTTATTCTGGAGGATGGCCGGCGACCTGCTCTCTATGGAGCAGTGCCTTAGGCATCACTCGCACGACGCGGATGAATATATTAGCCGTACCTAGCGTAACTTAACCCACCGAAATATTAGCCGGGAGGAACAATATGACGTTCGCTTATTACGTGAAAATGAGGTTTTTGTTGTCTTTCCAGTCGATAAAGGAAATGCCACTGCAGTCCTGAACACTGAAGACTACCACCTGCAGGTGCTGCACTTACTAGAAGACGATAGATATCGAAAGTTTAATCGTGATCCCACAGAGGCCATCATCAGAAAGCTATGGCAGTTAATAGAGGAGCCCGGTGTGCCAGAAGAAGTGACGGAGAAATTAATGCCGCGTGCCAGCACTCCCAGTCTTTAAGGGTATCCGAAAATACAAAAGGAAAATATTCCTCTGAAACCTATAGTTAGTACAATCAGTTCACCCACCTGCAGATCGGCAAAAAATCTTGTAGGGATATTAGAACACCAACTGGGACGTTGCAGATACCACGTTGTTAACTCGTCGTCATTCGTTGAGACCCCCAGGCAAATAAAAATAGGTCCAAATGACATAATGGTCAGTCTGGAAGTCGTGTCAGTTTTTACGAAAGTGCCGGTGCATGACACACTGCACCTTCCAGCCCATCAGTTTCCGCCTGACATCGTCCAGCTGTTCCGCCATGCCTTAACGACAACATACTTTCTGTACCGCAATGAATATTATGAGATGACTGATGGCACAGCTATGGGATCCCCACTGTCTCCGGCTTTCGCGAACTTTTTCATAGAACACCCACATTGCGATACCCTGACAAGATTTTCAGGCTATTTGTGACCACTCTGTGTAAAACACGGGCAGCAAAATATATGCAGTAATAATCACCTTGTGGTGTTGCAGTTCTTCTTATGTACGTGCTTGCTATGAAAATAGAACGAGGATTCCGCCTTATGCAAGACATCTTTTCAGTTTCGTTTTACCCAGACATGTTTCAGCACTTTTTGTGCTATCTTCAGTGAGTTATTTTATTTTCTTACTGTAACATTATTGTTACATATTAATCTATAGAGAAACTTTTAGTACAAAATATATACACTTGTGAATGAATAATTATTGTGAAATATTATACATCATTTGTTTACAGTTCGCAGTTGATATATGTATTAACGACACCTCAGAACTGTATGTTGTTTATAACACTATGTCTGAAGTTCTAGTTATAGCTTAATTGGCAAAAGAGTGGATGTATGCATTAGTTTACATACCTTATATGAAGCTATTGGGTATTTATTTTGATAGCTAGTCTGCTACACAATCTACAACGTGTCATCTGCAAACAGCAAAATGTAATTTTTCTGTTTATTATGCATTTACAAAAAAATGTTCAAATGTGTTTGAAATCTTATGGGACTTAACTGCTAAGGTCATCAGTCCCTAAGCTTACACAATACTTAACCTAAATTATCCTAAGGACAATCACACACACCCAACCCGAGGGAGGACTCGAACCTCCTCGGGGACCAGCCGCATCGTCCGTGACTGCAGCGCTTTAGACCGCTCGGCTAATCCCGCGCGGCTATGCATTTACAAATGGATATGAGTATACATCAGGTTTTATGTGTGTAACTTACGGCTTTGATGTTGTAAGTTCCAATAATTATTCATTAAGAATTGTAAATATTTTATACTAAAAGTTTCTCTAGAGTTTAATATGTAACAATAATTTTACAGTAAGAAAATAAAATAACTCACTGAAGATAGCACAAAAAGTGCTGAAACACGTCTGGGTAAAACGAAACTGAAAAGGTGTCTTGCATAAGGCGGATTTCCTCGTTCTATTATCTATATATACAGTAAGGAAATAATCGTTGCTATAAATATGTCCTTGTCATACCAATGAAGACACCAAAGTCAGTTATTTGAAAGAAAACAAAATTCAATGGCAAAGGGCAAATAATTATTATCACTATCTACTTGAGAAACAAAAATGTGGTAGCACCAGGGGACAATCAATGTTAACAATGTTACTGTCTATATACCTTGGATTTGCCCCCTGGTTTTTCCTATACTATGATATTTTCATGTTTCATGTATGTATCTGGATCTTATCACTGTCTCCCTATTTTTCCAATGTCGATTAATTTTATTGTGCAAATGAATAGTGTCTCACCGCTATCAGTGAAGCCAGAAACTTACAATTACTTTAAAACTCGAAGTGAACAGCCAGGTAAAATCATGGATACAGCTGCTTCGGGCAATAAAGTTGAATGGCTCAAATGGCTCTGAGCACTATGGGACTGAACATCTGAGGTCAACAGTCACCTAGAACTTAGAACTACTTAAACCTAACTAACCTAAGGACATCACACGCATCCATGCCCGAGGCAGGATTCGAACCTGCGACCGTAGCGGTCGCGCGGTTCCAGACTGAAGCGCCTTTAACCGCGTGGCCACACTGGCCGGCGCAATAAAGTTGAAATTTTATCATTAGAGTACAGAAGTTTTGAGAATTGTTTGTGAATGTTTGTAAATTTATTGTGAAATAAGGAATGAAATGTATTTTAAGTTCATGCTGATTTCCCCAGCGGCTATCTAACGTATCTCCTCTGCTACTTTACCTATTAAAGATCCCATACTGACGAGCAGAGCTAAGGAATCTGTCGAACAACACGTTGAAGGCAGATTCGTATCTTTTTGCAACCTGATCGACACACTCGTAGATCTTAAAAGCAGAGATAGGCCCCATCCTGTTGAGCTAGAAGCTGCTAAAACAGGCTATATTTATAAAAACATTTATATTGGCAGTAATGTGTTGATACTAGTTTGAAGCACGTTTGAGTAGAAAAATGGCTCTGAGCACTATCGGACTTAACATCTGAGGTCATCAGTCCCCTAGAACTTAGAACTACTTAAACCTAACCAACCTAAGGACATCACACACATCCATGCCCGAGGCAGGATTCGAACCTGCGACGTTTGAGTAGAGAAGAGTTTACTAACGTTCATTACATCACTGTCTAATCTCCAGGAAAAAAATATTTTCTCTTTCTTTCGATGATATTAAATGAGAGTGAAATTGAGAACTTCTTTCATTCATTTTATTTGCGTAGAGTTATTCCTGCTTGTATTAAGTGATGGACTAGAGTTATAAGGCATAGTATTGTAATTACAGGCGATTTGTTTGGATTATCGATGCGCAATAATTCGTATTCACTTTTTAGTGTCATTGACTAGATTTAAATTTGACGTAAAGCAATTGTAGGTCATTCTGAAGTAAATATAAAACCGTTTCTATCTAGATAAAACTGTGGCATGAACGCTAGTTTTTAGCAAAGGTCCCTCTCTAAATAAACGTTATCCATCCTTCATTTCTTTTTCTCAGATACCCCCATGTTTATGATTTGTGGCTCAATCATCTCTGATATGAACGATCTGTCCCTCTTCATTCTGCATCTTTTGTCACTATTAGTAATCTTAATACTTCCTTCCAGTCAGCGGTTTACTCCTAGCTTCCAGCCTTTTCGGCCTTGAGATGTTGGACCTGAATATAAGGTCCTTCTTTGTCTTCTATGTCTTTGTTACAGTGGTCATATCATTTACTTCCACGTCTTCAGGAGTCACTCGTACTAGTAATTCTTCACCTTGGCCTCAAAGCATTTAGGAAACTGAGACTTGTAGATGGCACTCGCATTCGGGAGGACGACGGTTCAATCCCGCGTCCGGCCATCCTGATTTAGGTTTTCCGTGATTTCCCTAAATCTCTGCAGGCAAATGCCGGGATGGTTCCTTTGAAAGGGCACGGCTGACTTCCTTCCCAATCCTTCCCTAATCCGATGAGACCGATGACCACGCTGTTTGGTCTCCTTCCCCAAACCAACCAACCAACTTGTAGATGGCGTTTATTGTTTGTTTTTTAGGGCGTTCCAAATATGAGACTGATACGTTGGTTCCCTCCAAATTTTGGAGAGAGCGAAAAACGAGTAATGAGGTCCTTGTAATCTGTTAATCAATAGTGTAAAATAGTGGAGGTTGGATTAAGTTTTCGTTTAAAAATCGACTCTACGCAGTAATAAGGAAAAGAGACAGTGATATTTGCACAGGCACGAAATATTTCAGCATGACACATGAGAAACGTTTCCAACCCCAATGTCCTGGAGATTGGTTTCCGAACTAAGGATGATATACGACAATACCTAGTATATAATTTTCTATCTTTCTCAGCTTAGGCAGAACTCAATTTACAATCCTCACACTGGCTGTCACACAGAGACCGGCGAAACAAACAGGTGGTTCCTGTGGCTGATGGCGGCGGGACTCAAGAAGCAAACAAGGAAGGAACAAAAGTTCAAAACATAGCAAAAAATCTAGGAACCGATCGTAATGAAAAAGAAAAACGTAAAAAAGGGTAAGTTCAATCACACCACAGCCCAATCACGACATTATAGCACTTGGCCTCTCATGGTCGTTGTCAGAAACATACGTTGACATTACTGTTCCTGTAAACAAGTAGAGAGGTGACTACGGAAAAGACACCGCTCTTTGAATGATTTCAAGACAGTTTTCGTATACTGATAAGTGTTTCAACGTGTCCTCTTGAAATTTCACGACAGAAACTCAAGTAAGCCGACCGAAACAATCTTACTCCCAGGTGTAGAAACATAGTGGTCGACGAATGCTATCAGCGGTGCATGTAGAAGGCTTTAGAGAATAGAGAGAAATGCCAGACCACTGCGGGGCCACAGTATTTATGGACACCGTCGCGTCAGTGGACAGACTGTGGTATGAAGTCCAAGTATCTCTGTGCTTTCCTCCACACCAGAACTTGGGCTGGGCAGTGAATTCGAATCACTGCCGGATACTAAATCTGTCCACTTTTTATCGCTATGTGGCACGTCTGCTGAATTTGGAGAGAAAGGAGAGGTCCTGCAACCGCGTCAAAGGCTCCAGTGGTATTTCTTCATTCCGTTCTGCTGTGTTCGATGTCGGCGCTGTGTGGGGAATTGCCGGCCGGTCGAAGATTCCTGGGGCACTACTTGACTCTGCCTGCAAAGGAGTGGCCTAGTCTCTGATGGGGGCAACTGCTCTGCAGCCACGGGTACATCTCTCTAAGAGTGTACACCCTCCGTCGATTCCTTGGTAAGGGGGTCTCTGACTTTGGTGTGAGCCAGAAATGGCTTAGAGAGTGGAAGCGATTCTACATCTACATCAGTACTCCGTAAGACAACTGACTGTGTGTGGCGGAGGGTACCTCTGGTACCTCTATCAGTTCCCCCACCCTATTCCATTTGTAAATGTCGCGCAGGGAGAATGGTTGTCGGTAAGCCTCTGAATTGGCTCTAATTATTCGAAATTTCTAGTTGTGGTAATTAATCGAGACATATATGAGAGAAAGTGACATGTTCTCCGACTTCGCCGAAGGCAGTGTCTCGAATTTTCAGTAGTAAACCCCTCCGTGCTCCACAACGCCTTTCTTGTAGCGTCTGACGCTGGTGTTTCTTAAGCACATGTGTAACACACTCGCACAGACTAAGCGATCCCGTAACGAAACAAGCCGCTCTTCGTTGGATTTCCTCTCTCAGTTTATCAATCCTACCTGGTAAGGATCCTAGATCGATGAACAGCACTCAACAATCGGTCGAACAAGAGCATTGTAAAACACTTCTTTAGCGAATGAGTAACATTTCCTTAAGATCCGTCCTATGAATCTCGGTCTCGCATCTGATTTTCTTACAATATGCTTTATGTGCTCAATACATTTAAGATCGACCCGGATAGAGACTCCTAGTTATTTTACGTTGGTTGCTGTTTTCTGCAATTTGTCATCAATAGTGTAGTTGTGCAGCCGGCCGCGATGGCCGAGCGGTTCTAGGTGCTTCAGTCAGGAACCGCGCGACTGCTACGGTCGCAGGTTCGAATCCTGCCTCGGGCATGGGTGTGTGTGATGTCCTTAGGTTAGTTAGGTTTAAATAGTTCTAATTTCTATGGGACTGATGACCTCCGATGTTGTCCCATAGTGCTCAGAGCCATCTGAACCATTTTTTTTGTAGTTGTGCAGTAGTGGATTTCGTATATATACGCAACATCCTAGATTTATTTATGTTTAGGGTTAACTCCCAGTTCCTGCAGCATTCATCAATCCTCTGTAGGTCCTTCTGCAAATCGTTACTGTATTCTGGCATTTCTAACTTATTACAGACAACCGTATCATCTGAGAAAACCTTAAAGAGCTTCTGACGCATTCTACTAGACCATTTAAATACATCGTAATCAGTAATGGTCCTGTCACGATTACTTGGGCTACCTCCGACATTATGTTTACATCCGTCGATTTAGTTCCCTTTAAGAGTAATATGTTGAGTTATAAATGTGGGGAACTCCTAAATCAATTGCAAATGTAGTCAGATACTCGGTGCGCTGTTACTGTTTCGCTAACTGGCAGTGCGCGCCTATGTCTACAGCATTGTGTATGTCATGAAATAACACAGGGAGTTGAGTTTCACGACATCTCTATTTGCGGGATCAATGTTGATTTTCATAGAGGTGATTTACGGTTTCCAAAAACATTCCAGCTCCGTTAGTTCCCATGGCTGTTCGTAATTGGTCCCTTAAGCGGGGGCGAAGATTACAGCAGTATCAGTCACGCTGGTGGGCAGGCTTGATCCTGGGATGGTTGCGTGAGTCATACCCAATCGGCTGCCGAGTGGGAGTGGGAGCGATACGTCTCATGGAGCCTGGAGTTGACTCCAATGTCTGATTGTGCTTCTCGCTGGCCGCAACCTCATTCATTTGCCGCTCCTTATTGTCTACGACGGCTTCTTCAGGCAACCCGGGTTTCTGGCTGGAAGGGCGAGCCTACACGTGGTAAACACTATTGTAAGAAGGATTTGTGCATGGGCGTTGGGCCCGCTGAGTCAGGAACAGCAGGTCGAAGAACGTGCGGTGTCTGTGCCCATGCATGCGAGTGACCCGGTTGTGATAAAGGCTGTGAGTAAATTTCATTAGTCGACTGTCTTCATTACCTTGTGCATCTGCATTCTGATTCTGAAGATTCTGAAGTTCCTCCAGACTAGGAGTTGGACGCTGGATGGAATGACACGACGGACAGGTGCTCAATAAAGTTGCTTTTACAAATCAGCTGAAATGATGATGCCGTGAAGTGAGGGCCTTTGTCAGTCTCGAAGTGCCCCATCTGCGGAAGATATGACGGCGAGGGCACGGATGGAGGCTACTCTGATGACGGTAGCCACATTGCATCTTGGAATGTTCCGACAAAATCAATATATACTCTTTACCAGAATAGTCATGGCGTCACCAAGGCTCGAAATGCTTTTCCGAGGCTTATGGCTGTCGCTACCGGGGGCCAGTACACGTAATTCTTAACTATTGGCTACGTACTGCACATTTGACCCACAACCTATTTTGACAACAATTCCTTTGGCCCAGGAAATGGAAACAAAACTACTTCAGCTTGAGCCTTAATTGTATATTGCAAACTTTCGTATTAACTCCCACTCAATAAGGGGCATGCCGATGGCGAACGAAGTGTTTCTGTTTGTGCGCATCTGCCTACGGTGAGGACGGTGGACAGCTAATTACTGATCTAACTACTGATTCCAGCTTCGTTAGACTACTGAACGATTGGGTTCTTGGTAAACTTAATTATGATACTGGCAGGTAGTCATCAGTTGAACATAGAACACAACAGCGACTACTACTACCACTACTACTACTACTACTACTACTACTACTTCTACTACTAAAAACGTTGATACCGTATGTGTCGCTAAGCAAAGGTCTTGGTGCCGCTCCGTGGGCTGTGGCAGTTATTAGCACATTTCTCAGGCTTGGATCAGACTACTCTAAACCCTTCGCGCTAATTTCCCTGTCAGGAGCTAGATGTATAACAACATCACAGATTAATGATTCTGCATATATTAAAATTTGTTATAGCGGAATAACCAAAGTGCAGTATGTTCAAGGATTTTAACTGAAGTAAAAGCTGAACTAAATCTAATTAATTAAAATCAATGTCAGAAAAAATCTTACCTTGTAACATAACTAAAACGAAGAAAAAAAGTTTCTTCATTTCGTATTAAGCTGTGCACGTACTGAACCTCATTAAACTCACCTGTAGTTATTCCTTCTTTAGACTGATGTTGACGTATTATTATCAGTACAGTTACTAGATATCATTTTCTGAATAAAGCTTTCACACGTGACACAGAAAGATGCCACCAGTTTCTTAAATAAATATACCTCTAGATATATGATAATATATGTTTGCAGCTATGTGCATAGCTCGGCGCAGCTAACCTCCAC
Organism: Schistocerca cancellata; assembly: GCF_023864275.1. Lineage (NCBI taxonomy): Eukaryota > Metazoa > Arthropoda > Insecta > Orthoptera > Acrididae > Schistocerca > Schistocerca cancellata. The sequence continues at coordinate 577,805,518 of NC_064629.1, forward strand.
TATTTAAAAGCTGTTCAGTGTAGACTGGAAATAGAAATAACTCTATTTTCTGAGGTAAAAGTAATTTAGATTTGTTAGCCACATTTGTAATGCAGCAGCGTATGACCTAACATGCAACAGAAGAAAATTATAATAAATGTGACAAATAATGGAAAGATAACTAGTCTATAGTCGAGCATCGACATGAAACTATTTTTTGTTGTTGTAACCTTCAGTTCCAAAACAGGTTCGCTACAGGTCTTTATATTAGTTCATACTGTGCAAATCGCGTCTTGTCTGAATTACTACTGCAACCTACATCCATTTGAAACTGCTTGCTGTATCCATGCCTAGGTTTTCCTCTACAATTTTCATACCTCTCTCTCGAACGTCCCTACACTACCAAGCTGACTACTCCTTGATGCCTCAGAATGTGTTCTGACAGCTAGCCCATTCATTAAGAAATTTATGCCATAAACGTTTTCCTCCTAATTCTTTTCAGTACCTCCTCATCAGTTATGCAACCCACCAAATTGATATTCCTTACTCTCCTATAGCACTGATTTCAAAAGCTTGCATAATTTTCTTGTCTCAACTGCTTATCGTCCACGTTTCACTTCTATATATGGCTATACTCTGGAGAAAAACCTTTCGAAAAGACTTCCTAATATAAACTTTTTAGTTTTTGTTGTTGTTCCCAGTCTACATGTTGCGTTGCTTGTCTGAGTGCCTCAATGCCTCTTCACAGGGCATTAAGGTCCATGATGCAACGAAGCACTTCATCAAGCGTATTCACCTTTCGTTTGTACACGTCAGACTTCCTCCAACCCCTTAAAGAAAATTCTATTTGCGTAAAGTCTGGCGATCTTCGTGGCTAGCTTACTGCACTACCATGACCAATCCAGCGATAATGGTAACTGCGGTTGACATGTTCCTTCACTCGTCTGGTAAATGTGGTGAGTTTCCGTCATGCCGGAAGTACACAGCACTCCGAATGGCCAAATGAACGTCTTCAAGGTGTTCAACAAACGAATTTTCCAAGAAATGCAAGTAAGACTGTCCTGTCATTAGCCCTTCTAAAGTGACTCGATCAATATGTTAACAATCATGCCGCACCAAACACTGATCGAAAAACAAACTTGAATATTGGTTTCCACCGTAGCGTATAGATTTTCCATCGAATATCGATGATTATTACGTGTGTTGTTGACGTTTTTGATTCCATTCCGTGCAAACGTGGCTTCATCAGTTAATAGTGTTAATGGAAGCAAATGTCGACTGTCGTTTAATCGGTGACACAATTCCAATTTACATGACATTATGACATTGTCGCCGATGTGAAGAATGTGAACTCGCTGTATGTGAAATGGTAACAAGTTTTTCGCATGTAATGTCCACCACTCACGTTTTCATGGGTCATTACTATTTACATAAGGTCCGCGAGTGCTGGTAGTAGGTCTACGCTGCACCAATTCAACAACGTGTTGCTGTACCTGCACAAATAGTTAAACAACACGGTCAGAAGAAAAATGGGTATTTAGAAGAATACCTGTTTCACGCATTGTGCTGGAAACTCTGGTAAGCTCTCAGCGATCAGGAATCCCACGTGTCGGAAAGCACCGACGATATTATTTGACAGCAGTAGGAGCACAACCATCGCAGAACTTCTACGCATATTCTTCGTTTGTGTAAATGAGTGGCATTTTAGCCAGCGCGTGTAAAAAACACAGTTAATCGATGCTTCTTTCTGATACACTCTCAGCCCCCCCCCCCCCCCTACTTCACACACTTTACTCACAACACGCCATGGACAACTACGCGTTCAGCGGGCTAATTTAATGGCAGAAAGACATCCCGAGCAAAGAGGTTCAAAGTGACGAGGTAGGTTCGATTAAAATAAAACGTCAGAGGCGCTGGGTAGGTGAGAGACATACGTGTACGCCACTAACCCACAAACAAATTTACATTAAATGTGCCATATCTCGGGAAACATTCAGAATATGGTACACATCAATACGAATATCTATTCTCCAAATAAGCCTTCCTGTCATACCCCTGAATATTGACCATTAATTCCAGGAAGCCCTGTATATTCCTTTCACCTTTCAGCCCTATCTCCTTTGCTTAGTACTGGCTTGCCATATCAGCTCTTGATATTCGTACAGTTACTTCTCATTGCTCCAAAAGCATGTTTAATTTTCGTATAAGAAGCATCTACCTTTCAGTTAGTGATGTACGCTTCTACAGAGTTGCATTTGACCTCCAGGCATTCATTATCAGCCATTTTGCATTTTATGGCATTCCTTTCGCCAGTGGATGGTCTCTTACTTTTTTCCCTTCTCTTTTTATCTTTTCACTACTTCATTTGATGTAATTTTGTATTTTATCTCCTTTCGTGAATTAAATTCACTGTCTCCTTCGTAATCCAAGGATTTATACTAGGAATCGTCTTTTTTTTCTATTTGATCCTGTGCTGCCTTTAGTATTCCCCCTCTGAAATCTACCCATTTGTCTGTTATTGTTGATCTTCACCTGTTTCAGTCAACAGTTGTAAAATGTAAATTAAAGGTGAAGAGAGGAAGAAAGGAAAGAGGAAGGATTTCTGTTGTTAACTGCACTGGGACATTACGCGGAATCGGCAGTGGCGACGGAAAATGTGTATCGGATCGAGATTCGAACCAGTGATCTCCTGCTTAGTAGGCAAGTGTGGTAACCACTGCGCCATATTTTTTTCTCTACTACTTGTTTTTTTCTGCACCTGGACAGGAAAGGGAAAACAAAATAAATCTACTTGCCACCGGCACTTGTGTCCCAGCAAAAAAAAAAAAAAAAAAAAAAAAAAAAAAAAAAAAAAAAAAAAAAAAAAAAAAAAAAAAAATGCACCTCTAGGTCTATACCAAAACAACTATTACTACAAGGGTGTAGGAAAGGAAGAAAGTATGGGGGAAGATCATAGACAGTAGCGATGAAAATGAAAGTACTTGTGATTGGGCTTTTGTTTCTTGTAGTTTATTTTATTCCATTTTTTGCGTTTTTGTGTATATATTTTTATTTTCTTTTATTTCTTCCATTTTTTAAATTAAATTAGTCTATGTACCAGAATTCCAGGAGTCGCTAGCGCCTTCCGATTGGCAGATCACCCAAACGAGTCGTCTCGAAAATGTAATGGAGATTCCGTTTGTAGTGCGTTCAGAACATTATGTCGGCAAAAAGTATCAGCACCTCATGGTTTGGACGTTCCAGCTGGAAGGCGGGTCATGAAAGGCGCTCCGTAGAAAATTGGAAAAGAACTGCTTGTATCTGGGGTTGCGAACAAGTGCACAGTGTCGATCGTTAAGGTACGTCCAATAACCTAGTTCTGATTTCTCGTCGGGGCCAAAAAGGTAGCGGACCGTATGACTGCGCATCCAATTCACAGCGTTAGTTTTTGTTGCGGAGTAGTGAATCACATCCGGGAATAAAAGCGTCAGGAAAGTGATCTGTGCAGGTGTCTGTAGGGTAAGGAAAGCCAAGATACGCTGCGCGAACCTCCAGACGTCAGACGACGCACCACACTAGAATCGATTAGCGTCCATGTCCTCTACACCACAGTGAACACAGAGGGGTGTGTCAGTGAGGCGGATGCGGTGCAAATGAAACTGTTTGACCTGTTTGCCATTGACGGTGATATATCAGGTGCACTGGACGCTGGTGTCGAGATAACCAGCATGCACGGCTTTCCACACACGATGTCATATGATCTGGAGAAACTTGTGTTCGATGGGGTTAGGGGATCGACACATTTGTAATGTTTCGTGTACAGTCTTTGTCTGGAGTATACGTGAAAGAGGTAAGGAGTGCAGGATAAACTTAATTCAAGAAAGAAGAGCAGAAAGTGATAAAAGGGGGGTAGAATGTCTGATAACATGACTGGGGCTGACTTGGATACTGGCGCGTATTCATGAAAAAGCAGACCGGTCAGGCTCGTCGGGCAGCGACGCCAGACCTTCAGTTGGTGGCTAACAAAGTGCCGTAATTCTATCTGGCACATGAAATAAACTCACTTCACCACGCTCCCGCGGGAGCGCAAGGGAGGAACATTGAACTTTAAATAACATCGCGGTACAGACAAAGGATCCCATCGCCATCAACATACGACGTGCGACGGTAATCGTAACCGGGAATACTTGAGCCACATGGCGGATGCGTGCGGCGTGGTAAACATTCACATATTGAGCATGCTGTACAATGTCGAGGGACCTAAGCCGGTGGTCCACAAGGCCATCCCTGATCGTTTGGAGGAGACGTCTACTGCTTGTTTCCGCTGAACGACGGAGGTCATTCATAAAATCAATGCCCAAACAACGGATGCTGGTGTCCACACTTAGAGGAGTGACATATCGCTCAGGCAGACCCTCACCAATGAGCAGAACCTTCGATTTGGAAATGTTTAAGAGAACTGCCCGATGCCTCCCCATATATCGCCACCCAAGTCAGAGACGCGCAAACATCGTCTTCATTGCGGAGGTAGAGAATTAGATCGTCAGCATAGACTGTATAACAGAAGTGGTGCCCATGCAGTGTCAAGTCCACCAGACGTTAGCGAAGCCTCTGAAGTAGGGTCTCTAATGCCAAAAAAATGGTTCAAATGGCTCTGAGCACTATGGGACTTAACATCTGTGGTCATCAGTCCCCTAGAACTTAGAATTACTTAAACCTAACTACCCTAAGGACATCACACACATCCATGCCCGAGGCAGGATTCGAACCTGCGACCGTAGCAGTCGCACGGTTCCGGACTGAGCGCCTAGAACCGCGAGACCACCGCGGCCGGCCTCTAATGCCAAAGCATACAGTATCGTGGAAAGTGGGCAACCTTGTCGGACAGAGCGTTCGATCGCTGGAGGCGATTACAGAGTATTCTTGAAGTCACGCCGGTCAAGAACCGCATTACCACTGTTACTATACGAGCCGGATAACCTATGTGTTGGAGGACCGATTTCAAAAAGGTATGGTCGACACGGTCGAATGCCTGACTGAAGTCAAGCGATGCTAATGCGCCATGTAAACGTTGTGACCGCGCGAGCGCGATCGTGGCCCTGTAACAGCAAAGGGTCGTATGGATGTTGTTCTCACCACCCAGTGAAGTCTGATAAAGGGAGGTGACGTATCTTGCTGCCTTCTTGAGTCGTGAGGCCAACAAACGGGTAAAAAATTTCCATGTCACTGTTGAGCAGAGTGATGGGCCAGTAATCACAGATCCGTTATCGCCCATGTGGCTTAGGGAAGGTGGCTGGGATCGTCGTTGTGGGTGACATCAGTTCGCGACAGACGGACGTCCAAGTAGGTATCAAAAGATAGCGAAAACACTTGTAAAATTCGACCGGGAGATCGTCAGGTCCAGAGGACGTATTAGCAGCTGCCACCTTGATAGCATCTAGGACTTCGTCGGAGGTCACTTGTTCCTGAGGTTCTTGAGCCACATTCTCTCGCATGGTGTTGACAGTCATTGCTGCTACCTGCTCCATTACGGTCGGGGGATGTGGGACGGCAGCGTATAGCCGGCGGAAATGGGAATAGAAAGCATGACCAATGGCACATTGCATAGTGTATCGTCGTCCTTCCGCATCGGTGAGGTCGTGGATGAGAGCTCGACGACGACGTCTGTGATGGTACATCGAAGGCGTTTCGTGAGGCACATGGTCACGGGTGCACGATCTGACAAGGGCCCCTTACAAGCGTCGTCGCATGAGTGAAGTGATCTGCGCTTTAGCACGATGCACTATCGTCTGACGGACAGGAGATAATGCCATCGAAGTGCAGTCACGAAGCACCGCATAATAAAACTCCATGGTGCTCGCTTGTCAAGCTTTGAAGTCTTTGCCACATCCCATCAGTGCCCTGTGTAGAGCTGGTTTCACGGAGGATAGCCACAAACATAAGTTGGATATGTATGAGGGGCGATGTCGACGGCAGAGGGCCCCCGCATCCTCAAATATCCCTCGGCAATCGGGGATGGTCAGGTGGGAAACGTTTAACTTCAACAGGTTGCGGCTATGCCACACCTGTTGGCGGGCGAGGACGACATCGCAGATGTAGGCGTCGTGGTCAGAGAAAGCCAGAGGCCATACTTCGGCATGTCGAGTGTCGGCAGCAAGTGAACGTGTGAGGTGTATATGGTCGAGGTGACTGAACGAATGCGGCCTATAGTATGAGAAACCTGCTCGAATGCCATGAATCTTTTTCCATGTGTCATCAAGCTTAAGTCTGTCGATGATGACAGAGAGGGCCGCACATGGGGAATGATGTGGAAGTTGGTCTTCAGGCCCTTGTGTGGAGATGAAATCGTCACCGAGGACCATTGCATCCAGTGGACCCTCGAAAAGCGGCGTTAGATCGTCAGCAAAGAAGATGTGTCGGTCACGACGTCGACTGGAGCCGTATGGCGCGTATACATTGAGGATGAGGACGCCGAACAGCGTAAAAGCCATACGCCTAGCGTTAGAAAGGTACAGCACATCTTCAGCAGGGAGTCCAGAACGGAGGAGGATGGCGACGCCACTACTGTTGTCAGCAGCATGGGGGATGTGTGGCGTGTAACCAGTGGGAGCGTAGAAATCAGCGACGATCACTTCTTGGAGGAGGGCAATGTCGACATCAGCAGCATAAATGTTCTCTCGGAACATTGCCAGTTTATGGGAAGCCCGAATGGTGGCCAGATTCATCGTCATGATATAAGCGTGCTCCGACCATTGGCACAAATGTTCCGACAGAGATGTCCGGCTGGCGTGTAACATCCGGCGCAGACACTGTAGCCGCAATCACTGGTTGGAAGGTGGGTAAGGCACCTACAAGGGGTAGTGCCTGACGGAAGGGCCACCATCTCGATCTGCTCCATCGTCGACATCATCAGCCCAAGAGATTGGAAAAGGTGGCAAGCGACTGGCGCAACCATCGAGTTGTGGCGACGCTGCTGTAGCGGGGTCCAGGGACTCTCCCTCCATGGGACCCATCGTTGTCTCGTGGGATTGTTCCTCAGATGGGACATCAGAAGCGGCCACTCCTGTCGTCAGGGCGCTCGAAGAAAGATCACTGTCTTGTATCTGCTCCATAGCCTGTGATGCCACATGAAGAAGTGTGTCGTCGGATGGCGTTTGACTTCGTTTTTTCGGTTTTAGGGCGACTGTTGCTTTCGGATATGCTGTTCTGTATCAGAATGTGGACGCTCAATGTCCGAGGTCGCACCCGTCTGAAGAAAAGCAGAGGTAGGCACAGGTGAGGCCGTGGCAGCACCGTCATTTCCAGTGGGGAGTGGAGAGGGGAGAACAAGCTCTTCCTGAAGTGACGCATCGGGGCTGCGTACGCCTGTGGCGTAGCTGTCTGGTAAAGAAGTGACCGTCGCTTTTGGAGCTGAGGCACTGATCGGTAGCTGGAGTAAAAGTCAGCGGAGACAGTCTGACCGAACATGGCCCTCTTGTCAGCAACCGGCACACGTCCGCCTCTGGCCATCTTACATAACGATGGCTCGCACGCCACCTATCAGGAGATAGGATGGTACATGTTTGGAGAGTTCGATTTTGATTTGGCGGACACCATTCAACACGTGGTATGCCGTGAAAGTCTGGCATTTTTCCTCGATGTGCCCCACAACATAGCCGTAGGGTTGGAAAGCTTCGACGACCGCGTCTTGTGGCATTTCGAAAGGGAGCTCAAAGACCCGAATTATACGAAGACTGAAACCAGCGTGATCTACCGTCAACTCTCCAATATGCCCGTCAGAATGCTTCAACTTGAGTCCGTGTGCGTGTTGTCGAACTACCTCAGCACATGCTTCCTTCGTCGTCGTTTTAATATAGACGATACTGCCAGTGATAGAGAGGTAAATACCTATCACTTCCTGGGGGTTCAGACGTAGCTCTTCGCGAATGAATTGGGTTGTTTTTGGGAAGGAGACCAGACAGCGAGGTCATCGGTCTCATCGGATTAGGAAAGGATGGGGAAGGAAGACGGCCGTGCCCTTTCAGAGGAACCATCCCGGCATTTGCCTGGAGTGATTTAGGGAAATCACGGAAAACCTAAATCAGGATGGCCGGACGCGGGATTGAACCGTCGTCCTCCAGCGAATGAATTGTTCAATTTCATAAGCACGTGGTCGTGTAAGTTCAGCTTGGAATGTTACTTTAAGTGTCGCTCGGCGGTAACAGTGCGCCATGAGGTGCAGTAGTAATGGGTGCTACACAACACGAAATCACGCGACGCGTAGGTAAACAACTGCGGAGCGCTATCCGGCGCGCAGAGCCGGTCCGCACGTGACCACGGCCGAAAACCGAGTGCCCATCCGGCACACAGTGTTTACACAATTGCACGGACTATCTCGGCTCGCCTCACGACCGATCCACACTCCCATCGAGCGTCACCTATCGGCAGCCCCTGTCCATTCCCTCCATATTCGCTCTTCCGAGTTTTCCTCAGGAGGTCGGACGTATTTGGGCATCGCACTGAAGGTGGATTTACTGCCCAGCTCGGCCTATCAAGTTATATGAATGTGTGGTGTCTGTTCTTTCGAACATGTTCAATGCTTGAATTTCCTACATTTCCGTAATCCCTTCAGTTTTAATCTACAGTTCATTATTCATAAATTATGTTCAGACTCTACATCTGACTTTAGAAATGCATTAGAATTTAGCATCTGGCTTAGAATTCTTCGTATTACTATGGTATAATAACTCTTAAGCCTTCCAGTGTCTTCAGAATTTTTCTGTGCATAAAATCTCCTTAGATGATTCTTCAACCACGAGTTAGAGATGATTAAATTATGACCTGCGCAAAATTATATAAGACAGCTTCCTTTTTCATCCATTTCTCCCAGTCGATGGTTTCCTACTTCTCTTCCTTCTCTTTAATTTCCTACTGTCGAATGCCACTCCAGCATCTTAATTAAACTTCCATCTCCCCTAACTATTTGAATAATTTTATTTATCTCATCACATATTCATTGAACCTCTTCGTAATCTGCGTCACTAGATGGCATAGAAACTTATACTACTATGGTGGGTGATGGTTTGTGTCTACCTTCGCTACAATGATGTGTTCACTACGCTATTCATAGCAGCTTCGTCACATTCATATCTTCTTATTCACTATTACAGCTACTCCTGGTTTACCGTCTCTTTGATTTTGTATTCATAACCCTTGATTCGCCTAAGAAGAAGTCCTCTTCTTCCTCCCACCGCACATCACTAATTCCCACTGTATCCAGCTTCGATCTATCTATTCGTCTTTCAAAATTATCCAACTTACCTACCCGGTTAAGGTATCTAACATCTTACGCTCCGACCTGTAAAACGCCAGTTTTGATTCTCCTGATAACTACATCGTCCTGAGTAGTACCCGCCTGGAGATCCGGATGGGAGATTGTTTTACCACCGGAATACTTTACTAAGAGGATGATATCGGCAAGCCGTACAGTGGGGTGTGTGTCCTCAGGAAAAATAACGACTGTCGTGTCTCTCTTGCTTTCAGTGGTTTGCAGTAACGACACCACTAGCCCATGATTGCTAGTGTTATAAGGCCAGATTGGTCAAGCACCATGACTATTGCCCCTGCAACTTCTGCAGAGGCTGCTACCCCTCTTCAGGATTCACCGGTTTCTCTGGCCGATCCAAATATATCCGTACGTCGTGGTTGCACGTACGGTACGACTATCCATATCGTAGTTACGCCGACCTCTCCTCCTCGGAAGAGGTTGGTTGGTTTGGGGAAGGAGACCAGACAGCGTGGTCATCGGCCTCATCGGATTAGGGAAGGATTGGGAAGGAAGTCGGCCGTGCCCTTTCAGAGGAACCATCCCGGCATTTGCCTGGAGTGATTTAGGGAAATCACGGAAAACCTAAATCAGGATGGCCGGACGCGGGATTGAACCGTCGTCCTCCCGAATGCGAGTCCAGTGTCTAACCACTGCGCCACCCCGCTCGGTCCTCCTCGGAAAAGCTCATGATTCATGATGCACGTAAATCAATAGGATGTGAAGCTACCAATTTTTGTTACCAAACGGTTTCCTCAAAATCACTTGTGAAAAATTAGTTCCTGTGTGGACGTCATTTATACATTCACCGTACAGCAGCACATGTGCGCAAAAACACGACGGCGCGATGCGATATAAAGTCTTCGGTGTTCAGATGGTAACAACGCAAAAACATAAAAAAATGAAAAAATTAAAAAAAACACGCTGTGCTTTCAAGGCGCCGTAAAACGCCACGTGTCACAAGAGTGAGGAATGATTTTAAAGCTTGCAGAGGCCGCGGCGCAATCAGTGTGGGAAAGGCCTCAAACTTCACCTCTTCCTGCTGACGTGTAGCGTCTAATGAGTTATTCGCTTTGTCGGAGTTGTCCATGATCCTGCGTTTTCTGCTTCGCTGCAGAGCGCGTTTTACGCAACACTGCTGCGCTGCCACACAGCGGCACCACTGCATGGTGCCGCTCGGGATTAGCCGAGCGGTCAGGGGCGCTGCAGTGATGGACTGTGCGGCTGGTCCCGGCGGAGGTTCGAGTCCTCCCTCGGGCATGGGTGTGTGTGTTTGTCTTTAGGATAATTTAGGTTAAGTAGTGTGTAAGCTTAGGGACTGATGACCTTAGCAGTTAAGTCCCATAAGATTTTACACACATTTTATCCACTGCATGGTGAGAGTGTACATGTCGGAAATAGTTCTTCCTCAACCGATTTTGAGGAAACTATTCGGTTACCAAAATTCACATTTTGTACTGTCACGTTGCACACAATGACTGGTTACTTTTTCATTTTTTGTTGTAATATTTGTTCGAATTGAAGCAACCTATTTATAGAGCTTACAATGAAACGTATAATTGCTGGCATTTTATGTCTAATGCACTATTATTCATGCACTGCTTCATAAGATATATACATCATTAATAACTTGAATGCGAAGTATTAACGTTCCACAATAATATTCTTTTAATAGTTCGGTATGAACCAGCTTTCGGCTTCTTAGGCCATCGTCAAATAACTTAATACTAAACAGATAGTTCATGCCACTTCAGCGGTAATTCATAGCTGTACAATGATTGCTCTACAAAGATATGTGATGTTTTATGACTGTATCGATGCAAAACACAAGCATAATGTAAGACTTGCCTATCATATTTAAGGACAGTAACCTCAACAGACACAGTAATACCAGCCAGTTCCTAGCTTCCCACAAGACACAAACATGCAGATTTCCACTCCATG